>NC_072770.1:13482629-13748086 GCF_022539595.1 Amphiprion ocellaris
ACAGTGTGGTATTCTGTGTAGCCCCCACCAATGACTACTTCAGCCGTATGTTTAGCTCACGCTTTCTTTAAAGTAGGCAGAGGATACACAACTTGGACTGTGTGGTGAATGTTGCATAATGAATCACATGAGTAACTTGTCGCAGTTTAATACTCGTGCAAATGAGTTTTTACTAATTATTTAGATTTCTCAGTAATACAAATTATATGGTTTTACTTATTATATGGAGCAGCTCTTTAGTGAAGACATTAAAATAATCAGCACACAAAATCGTCATCCATTCCCGGTACTTAATGGTGTTCCACAGAAAAGGGGTTAAAGATAATAATCATAAAGTTGGAAATGCTCATTAAGGCATCTGGTTGTCTTGAAAAAACAGACATATTTAATTAATTTTGCCATGCGGTCTACAATCCCAGCGGTTATTGGGATTATAAATCACAAAATGTTCCAGGGAGATTTGTGTGACACCAGTGTTTTAATTTTATTTTATAACCCTGCTTATGTCACTGGCATAGCTTTTATATTACATCCACAGGCAGACTGCGGAAGGAAATCCATGTGCTTGACACTGCAGAGGAAATGAAAGAACACTGAGGCACTTCCTATGATCCCTTGTCATGTACTGACGTCAGAATGCAGAGGCGTATTATTCAATCCCCAGCCTGTTTTTGTTGACGGCCGGTCACAGATGTGCAGCCGGGGCCGTTGTAGCCGCTGATCTCTGGCGTAGCTTTAATCCTGCAGGTTCCCACGTTGCACCACAGACGGGCTGCTTCGGTCATTCTAAACCCCAGTGAACTTTTAAGTCCGGGCCGCTGCTCTAGATTTAGGCTCTTGCTGTCAGAGGGAGGAGATTATGGGAGCACCTACGGCTGCAGTTACATAATACTGTGTCGTTGCTGTCGTTAGAATGCCAAGGCCAGATATTATGTATTTACATTTACTTTACATATTGTATTTTTATGCTTGCCTACAGTATGTTTGTTGTTCTTAGAGAATGAGAAGTGTTTATTCACATAGCTGGCCAGTATTTCACTGGAATCATAATGAAGCATTAAAGCTGCACTAATGAATATTTTTGTATCAACAATGGCCCAAATGGCTGCATGTGATATGATGATGTGAAAATAGTGGCTTGTAGTAATGAATCCACAAAGAACTATCATCATAGTTAGAAGCATTTTAGTGATTTTTAGCGTGACCTGCTGATTTATTGTTCTTGTTCAGTCTTGCTGCTCTGTTTTGTGAACCTAGTGATGCACCCATTTAATCCCAAATTTTTCCCTGCAAAATAAGTGCATATATTTTACTCCTTAGACTTCCCTAACACATAATATGTATAATTTTTTTCATTTCATGTTGGTTTTGTTAGTGCAAATATAGGTTTTATACTTGGCAACAATTGTTGCCGGTGGGAAATCGCATAGTCTAAATTTACACAAATTCTTCAGTTTGACCTATTTACACATTTTTTTAAAAAAAGGAAGAATAACACTAATAAGTGTAATGTATTATAACTAGGCATGGTTATAAATGTGTTCACAACTTTATAAGATACATAGATAGCTGTTTTGTGTATGGCATCATCTTGTGAATACCCTTAGAGGATACATCAGCAGGAACAAATCAACAGGGTCTGCTTTAGTTTGTTTCATGCAGTCTGCTGCAGTTCCTCTATAGGTCACAAAATCTGGTTTATTGGATGAACTATGTATTGACTATGTATGTATGTATTGTACTATGTATTATGCTAGCGGCAACAAATGTTGCCATGCTTACGTTTACTCTGTCAAAAGATGCACGCAGGCATAAAATTCTCATATATCAGTAGAAGACCCTTTTAAAAATGTATGTACAAAATATCTCAGTTACATCTGTTAATTAAGGTATTTAAATAAATTATTCTTGTACAAGTTTGGGGCAGACATCTCCTTCCATCGGTGCAAGCAGGAAGTAAAGAGGCCTAGTCATGTGACCATTCACACTAGTTACATGACATTGATGCAATTTAGAGGAGACAACCTATTCTTTGATTTCAAAACTTGCATTAGCTGTCCAAAGCCAAAACAACACTTTGAGAGAATAAAAATTAAAAGAAAAATGATCGACAACAATTGTTGCCAGTGGGGTTAACAACTAGAGAGTGAGTTGTTTTCCTCGGAGACAAAATCTGATGGATAGTAATAACAATAAAAAAAAGTGAAACTGAAGCTTGGCTGAAATGAATGCTGTTTCCAAGCCCCTGTGATTTTTTTGCTAAAATGTCCATGAAAATATTTTTGCTAACAGGCCATTCAATTGTCTTTATATAGCAACAAAAAAGCAAAGCAAAGAAAAAAGACCCTAATCAAAGTATTAAAATTCAGACCAACAGTCCAGTGCAACTCTGAGGAGCTGATGTAACTCCAAATGACAGTTCTCTGGGTTTGACTGACGGACGTGTGGCAGAAAAATGTAGATAACTGTGGTAGAGGAAAATCTTCAGTCAGCTGTTCAAATATTGAAACAATTCAGACAGTTGGGCTGTCGTCTGCAGACACAAACACAACCATGACTTCCGTCTCTAGACTGGTTTGGACCTGTAAATGCTCTTAACGCCACTGTCAGAAGGTTAAATATAAAATACTAAAATTGAGTCCCTCGTGCTCCTCCTATTCCTGCTTCACTCCCAGTAACTGCTAAGGAACCGCTGCCTGACAGCTCAGACTTTTTGGTCTGTTGGGTTTCCACACTTGTAACCCGAAATAAAAAAATAGACAGAAATATTGACAGATTTGTCTGAAATTTTTGTCTGGTGATGTCCTGTTTATTTTTAAGTTACCGCATATTGAAAAAGTGCTACCACTCAAAACTTGTATATTACCGCTTTTTGATTGCCTCATTGCACTTTGACCCTGCTTCGTTTTCTTAATTGGGATGATGGAGGTCCTGTTTTACTCCTGTGACTTTGACCTTTTGCTGCTTTTATCTCTTGGCTGGACACAGTATGACTGCAATACTCCAATCTGCCGGAGCAGCCATGAGCTGAATAAAAGTGGTGCTTGGGTAATGATCTCTGGGCTCGGCTTTGAGGCTGCAGCGCTTCACTCTTTTTGCTGTAGGGTGTGTGTGTGTGTGTGTGTGTGTGTGTGTGTGTGTGTGTGTGTGTGTGTGTGTGTGTGTGTGTGTGTGTGTGTGTGTGTGTGTGTGTGTGTGTGTGTGTGTGTGTGTGTGTGTGTGTGTGTGTGTGTGTGTGTGCGTGTGCGTGCGTGCGTTTGTGTGTGTGGATATGTCAGTGATAGAAAGGAGAGTGTGTGTGGCACATATACACCGAACCACCTGCCCCCTGCCTGTGATTGATAATGTGCCTCATTATTTGTGCCATTTCATCTGAGGCTTCCAGGGAAAGCTTCAAGCTGGGACTGTCTGTCTGCTTGGAATACCTGCTAATGACGGTGCCCCTCCCCTCCACAAACCCCCATCCTCCCAACACTGGGACGCTTTACAGCAGTCAGAGTGCCAGTGAATAGCACAGCCTTGGCTTGAGAGGTGGCACATAAACACACACATTCATTTGGACACATGCAGATCACTCACAGCACAAAAGCAAGCAAATTCGCTTTCTCTAAATTGTTCCAATCCACGAAATAAGCATCTATATTTCTGTTACAACACCCATCCCCACTACTAAACTCCAGACAGGGTTTATACCTCTGCCTGTCGATAAGTTTTATATTAAGCTCTGGTCTGTTTGCATCCTTGGCTTCACTGTCTGTCATTTTTTAAGTGTATGAATTATCTGTGTAGAAATTGTATCCTCGAAAATCCCCACAATGGAAAAAGCTCATAAATCACTGTGTTCCATTTGATTTTACGAAGTGATGGTTTTAGAATATCAGTTTGCGGATCACAGTAAACTGTTGAAGGAACAGTGACTGCAGACAGGTAGAAAAAAGCCCTGAAGAGAAAGGAGACAACAGAGTTGCTTTTCTGCATTTAGTCACAATACATAAGCTGTGTCCAAGGCTCCCATTCTGTCAGTGGAAATGACAAAATGCGTGACTGCAAGCATTTTCTGATTTGATGGGGCTACTTTTTGTAAAAAAAATATTTAAGGCTTGTTAAGTTTAGGAAAACACTGTGGGATAAAATAACTTTGTTAAGGTTATGGGGTGTTTGTCATTGCTACTACAATAATTACAGAAAAAATAGGTGTTTAATGTTTTGGAATGATTGTAGTCATGGTTTAAAGATCTTTAACTGAAAGACAGTAGGAAACAAACAGAACAGCAGTCTCTGCACTAACAAAATCCGGTGTTTTGTTGACCCATCCAGCCACCCTGACCTCCTCCTCCTTCACTGACTTTATCACTCAGATATTTACTGCAATTGCAACAGCTGTTCAGTCACTTGAACATAGGGACATGATGTGTCCAGCCTAATTCTATACTCTGCTCTTACCACATGTCTCTTAATGTGACCTCTGATTATCGTTTTAGTTTTCAGGTCTTGTTTTTCCACTGTTGAGAGCCAAAGTCATGAAGCTTGTCTCTGGTCCACTAGCTTCAATAGCTCAAAGCATCTCTTCTACAATTTCTTTCATCAATCTTTTGGAAAAATAAGCATGTTCCCAGGATTTAGTTTTCATAATCCAAGGCAGATCACAAGAAAAACTATGACTTAGATGACAACTGCTGCATTGCCAGTATTTATGCCACTGTCACTTTATTTCATCCATATCCATTAAACCCTCAATTTAAATGTCACCTTATCAACCTCTTAGTTGCAATCTCAGCTGTCCAGCAATTTTTTCTATCAGGATTTTCTCCTCTGTGCTGTGATTAGATGTGTCTGAGCTAGTCATGACCCCTGAACTCATTCACTGACTCATCTCTTCCATCTAGTCTTGGTGTTTAGTCTAGCCAGGAATGAATGTCCAGAGCTTATCAGACATGACGATGATGTGCTTGAGTTCTGTCTCCAGTGTTTTTGTGTAGTCTGCCCTGATTCCAGGTCTTCCTGGTAGAGGGAGGTCATGTGGGTCATAGGGCTACATCCTCAGAGATATCAATAGTTTGTAGGGCTTTTTGCCGCATTTAAATTTTGTCATTTGGCCATTCACTAAGACGATTTGAAGATACATTTCTCATTTCTTTTGGCTACTTATAATGTAGAACTACCATATAAGCCAGGTGTCACATACATTTTTGTGTTTAAATCAAGGTCTTTCTGGCATTTTCTTTAAGTTTCACATTAAACATGTTGCAAATTTGAATAAGCACAAGCAAAGAAAAGTTTTTAAATATATTTACAGAACTGCCCACAGCTGAAATCTTTGTGCAACTTACCTCGTTTTTAAAAAATTTCCATGTCTGTTGTTGAATGATTCTCTAATTCTTGCTCGTGTTTCACTTTGTGTTTAACTTTTCTAAGGGTCTTTCAAAGTTCAAAATGCCACCATACTTTAGGTGTCTTTAGAGTGTGATATTTCCAGGTTCATTGGCTTCTAACCATGGCAGGCAGACCTCTGGTTCCAGACCTTTCTCTAGTCTCATTCATTAGCTGGTAACCTCTACTGTCTGGACTAAAGCTGCAATGGTTAGGAGGAGACCCCATTGCATTGTCATTTGAACAGGAGCATGCTTTCCTTTCTTGTAGGGCAGATAACATCTGGATAACAGTAGCTGTGGTGACATGCTGGTAATGTTACTTTATTATGTGAAGTGCTTTGAGATGGCGTATGTTGTTGATTGGTGCTATATAAATTAAACTGAACTGGACTGGATTTTAATTACTTCTTACACACACTCCACAACAATGGACCTATGTCACACACCAGTTATCTATGTTTAACCAGAGTTTGCTAGAAGGCATGTAGGAGAATCTGAAGTCAACTGGAAGAAGGTTCTTTGATCTAATGAGACCAAAATTGAGCTTTTGGGTAGTAGGAGCAGACGCTATGTTTTTGCAGACACCAAACACTGCACATCACCATTGCCACTGTGAGGCATGATGGTGGCAGCATCATGACGTGGAGATGCTTCTTGGCAGGCTGTAAGGCTCGTAAAGGTAGATTGTGAAATGAATGCAGCAAAGAATAGGGAAATTCGGGAGGACAACCTGATGCAGTTTGCAGGAGAACTGTGACTTTGGAAGATATTTGTTAATCAGGAAGACAGTGAGCCAAAGCAGATAGCCAAAGTTACACATAAATAGTGAATACTTTGTATAGACACTGTAGCATGCTAACTTCAGGGTCACTTGAGTTGGCCCTAACTTTAAGTTGTATCATAATGGAACACTGTATTTCTAGTCTGATGGTAAACTAATATGAGAGATTATAGATTGTATTTGACTCTCCAGAGTTGCCGTAGTGCCTACAGTAAGTGTGAATTTATATCTGGCTATAGTCCGAGTAACATAATTTTCACTGGTTTGTCCCTTCATGAATCAAATGCCCTGCTTATGTTGACAGTTGCTATCCCCTGATATCAGACATTGTTGTTTGGCTAGACTGGTTTGTTTATTTGTATTTTGTCTTGACGTGGAGTTTGTGTTGGACACTGTGTTTTGCTGGAGGGCATTTGTTGGCAGGCTCGATTTCTAAGCTAACGTTTGCACCCTGTTGGCTCTGAAGGGGAGGTAAGAGAGGCGCTAAGGCAAAGCATTGCGGAGCGAGCATAAACATCATGTCCTTTGGATTATTATTTGGAAAATTAATTCTGAACACTTTACATAGAAATCAGTCCACAGGCTGTTATATGGAACCGAGACAGTTAGAAAAGGTCTCATTTTTATGTCATGTTCCAATCTGTCGACACATTGGAAATACAGGATGATTAATGCATGTAAATTCCTTCACATTCTGTCACACAGTACCTTTAATGTCATTTATGTTGAGTGACACACAATGATGCTGTCACATTACAATAATTGCACGGTGCTTCGGAAACAGGTTTTCACTGATATTAGAATCCTTGGCCATCAGAAAATGATGTAAGTAGCAGTTAGAGACAATAAATGGTTTCCTTCTGTTTATATTCACATAGACTTTCAGTGTGGGTGTAGTAGGGTGTCAGCATCAATTCCGTTTCACAATATTTACACATAATGTGTAAAGTTGTGGAGTTTATAGACACAAAATCGGATTTAATGGAGCTCTTTAACCCTTTTCCTTTGTGAGTCTGTAACACAAATAAAATCTCACAGTCTGTCTCTTAGATGGACAAAGCCAGTGAGCATATTTGTCTCACCAGTTTTTATTATCTCTGTTGCATTCTGGTGTCTGTGACATTTTCAGTCAGCCACACACTCAGATACAACTTCAAAAGAGGACAAAAATAAAATACAATAAAACATATGGACCCAATCGAGTCCAGGTTCTACACAATGAAGTTGTACAAATGCGTCACTTGTGCGGGTGTAAAGTCAGCAGGGTTCGAGCAGGAGGCAGGAAGCAGCAGAGGAAGTGAGGTCAGAGCTGCAGGGTGACTCTGAATGGCAGGAACAGAGAGGAGACGGAGATAAGAGAACAGGAAGATGATGCTTGAAAAATCCTGCCTCAACTCTGACTTGTGTCACCCACATGGGGAGACAGGGGAGAGAGATGAGGGTCTCTGAATGACATTCTCCAAAGGAATCAGACCCTTCATACATTATTAAACAGTCCCCTGGTTTCTAATAACAAGACTATATTTACTGGAGGTTTCTGGCTGCACTGGGCTGTTGGATGCACAAACAAACACATGCACTGTATACGAAGGAGATGTAGCTGCAAAGCACAAATCCTGTTTGGTGAAATGTTTTAGGATGTTTGGAATCGTGCGGATTTGTTATGCAGTGATTCACAATGCTGTCATGTCTGATTTGTCCTCTTTGACTTTTACTTTCTTTGACTGTTACACATTTTCTGTTCGTCAGGATTTTTGCTGAAGCAGACTCAGTTTGAAATAAAATGAATACATTCAAGTGTCAAGTCTCAGCTTAAATGTAGCTTAACATCAGTTGGGAAATTCAATACATAGCGCCCAAACTGCAAACGTTCTCATGCACTCTACCTACTAGCTTTATTAGTCCAGATGAATTATAAAGAAACATTCAAAGCCAGCATTTGCAGTATATTAAATGGGTTGAACCTGGTTGTTTTATACTAATATCATAGGAACAGACTTGTAGCAGAGCAGCTGCTAAAAATTCATGATTTTTAAAAATAGCAAAATTTTCACTCCACCATTTGGCCATCCATTTAAACAAAATACATCCACACTGATGTCTTCTTTGACATGGTGTCAGTTAGTTTGGAGCCGATTGAAGGCAAATGTTCAGTAAATGTTAAATAAATCAGACCTAGTTTGTGAATAAATGGGGGTATTCACAGGTAATCTGTTTGTCCTAATGCCATGAATAACAGAAGGCTGCTGATGTTGTGCTTTTCTCCAAAACCAGCGATTGCCAACAAATCGACCAAGCATCGAGCAGTCAACCTGGAGATTAAAGACCAAAAGCATTCATGCACAGAAGAGTATAAAAAAGTCACCTGGCAAGTAGAAAAGATAATGATTGGACTAAATAAAATCTAAAATTTATGTCAAAGTAGTTGTTTGCCAAAATCAACAGGTGGGTTAATTTTAACGATGCAGATGTTCCCAGAAGTGCTAAATGTCAAGCACAAGTCTGGTGGATGATCTTAATATCAAATCCATGGTGAAGATTGCACAATAGGTCAAGAATCCACGACGTAGGAGAACATGTTTCCTTGTCAACGATCAAGAGACGACTTCATTAGCAGAAACAAAGAGGATTCAGCTCAAGGTGCAAACCGTTGGTAAGACTCAGAAACTAAAAGGCCTGGCTTTGGTGCAAAAAAGAAACTGGTAGATGTGTGGAGCAACATTCTGTGGACTGATGAAACAAATATCAACCTGTCAATTCAAAATGATAGAAGAAAGTGAGGAGAAGGGAAAAAAACAACCTCACAACCCAGAGCACCTCCTCATTCATCAGACATTGTGCTGCTTCTGTTATGGTCTGAGCATTTTCAACCCTAAACTTTGGCCACAGTGTGTTATAAGGACTAAACTTCCCACATGCTCATATTACAGCTGACTTAGCACTTTCATGTAGTATCCATTATATTGTTTCAAATCGAACGCACTGAAGCACAGACCCTGGAAAACAAAAAATTATTATGTGTCCAAATACGCTGCACTGTAGTGAATGTTGTAGTCAAAAGTGTTGTAAAAATTGTCGGAAATTCCCAGAGGTTAATGTGTTGCATGTGCTGGTAGGAACCTTAAGTTAAAAACGTGGTTCCCATAAAAAGCTCTTTAATTAATTTGTTTTTAACTTTCTGACATCATACTAAGCGCAGAAATCTTACATTTGGACAAAGAACTACAGAGCTGGACTGGACTACAGATAGAGCCTAAGATGACAAGTGAAGTTAAAGGGGTGGAGGCGTCACTCCTCTTTGGATCAGTTTAGGTTTCAGAGCCCTACTTTCCCCCTCTCATGTCCATAATTACACTCCTCTGAACACCAATAAACAGGACACTGCAGATCATTCCCGTTTCATCAAACGCTGTCAGATATCAAAGTTTCTTTGTTGTTATATTAGTTCCCAAATGCCCAAAGCTCAGAGCTTTGGATCAGTTGAGTTGCTTTTGATGGTCAGTGGCAAAGGAAATGGAAGCAAGACTTTTATGATGGTGGTGACTGCCAAAAAAGCATCTCATCAGAGTTTGAACTGCTCTGCCAATGCAAAGTTCTGCGTCTGTAGACCACTGATTGATGATGGAAGTAATTAGGAAGTGTTAACTCTACATGTCTTTGTTGATTAGCGTGCAAACATTACTGAAATCTCTTTAAACAGGACACATATGCCTGTTTTCTGAGCATCTGCCATCTGTGTAATATTGAAAGGTCAGATTATTGATTTATGTCACAAACACATTAAGTAATTTCGTAAAAACTTCAGGTCCAGGCAACATTTAATTTGTATACAATTCTATTTGTCGCAACCACATTTTTTAAGTCAAGTATTTATTATTATTGACTTTCATTTGTGTGTAACTCATTAATTTCCATTTTACATGAAATTATTATCTGTACTTTGGCACACAAGCTAAAGTGGTTAATTTCAAATAGTCGTGCTTAGCGAGGGAAAAAAACGCTCTGGCTTTTTTGTGTTTCTTTAAGCCGATCACAGTCATCGTGGGCAGGGCTAAGCAAAGTTTGTAGCTTCGGTGTTTCCTCAAAATAGTGACAGGTGGAATTCTTGTAGAACATTTGCACGCAAGGAGACAAGCACTGTGATTCAAATAGATAATCCACAGAACAACAGCGAGCAGAGCTTCCTGTCTGCACAATCCAAATCATCGGCAAATTGTTTGGTTTTAGTTTCAGTTTCAGTGTGGTTGGTTGCTGATCAGAGGTTGCTGGTGTTTCCAGGAGTGAAGAAAATGTAACACAGACATAGTGGAAGGTGGGAGAACGTTTAATGAGATGATCGGCCAATGACAGGCTTATAGCTGCATCCTGCATCCCATGAGTTAGATCAAAATTCAAAGTGCAATGGTTCAATTCAAATAAAACCCTTTTTTTCTGCTGGTTTTATTACAAATAGGTCATCAAAGTGATCAATAGTCATTGGTATCAACTTAAATCAAACATTTTATAGTGATTTAATCTTTACCTATATCACCCAGCCCTATTGACGTGTGATCCATGATGACGAAGATCCAGGAAACAAGAAATGCATGGCAAAAATAGAAGTGTTTTAGAGCTGGTACATCCCCAACATCCTGCCGTCAGTTCATGGTTGGTCAGTGGCTACTTGACACTGCTGACTAAGAGCACCTTTACAAGATTGACGTTTGTCTCACACCCAATATGCTGACTGCAAGAATCCACTGGTCACTTACTGTCCAAGACATCCCAGACCTTGACATCCACTGCTGCCGTGAGATGATCATCTTCATCTGTGAGCGGTCACAATCTTTAGGCTCATCGGTGTATGATTTAGAGTCCATTAATACAAAATTAATGGACATTTTCTTCTCATTCAATGTAAAAACTGATGCTGCATTGAACTTCCCAATGGCTTCTATCACACAAGCAGTATTGTTAGCAACCATGCACCCCCAAAATGAAACCACATTCCCTTCGAACCCTGCTGGTCCCTTTTACACAGGAGATATTACCTCTGCAGTCAAAGGTTTTTCTCACTGGCTTCATTGAAGAGGATAAACATGTTGGAAGTCCCTTCTCAGTTTGCCTTTCACTCCTTCCACCATCTGCCGCTGGCAGAGACTGACAGCTTTCACTCCATCTGCACTGGCACACCAGCAGATCCTTGTCCTCTTTCTGTGCTGTAAAGCAATCCAACAGATTTCCAGCCAAATCTGACATTGTGGCACACGAAAGTGAAAACGCAGAGGACAGCTGAGAGGCTGCCAAACCCTCTCTCAGTGGTGGTCTCATTTGTTTCTGCTAATTATACTAATTTCTCCAAATGACTTATTGATGTGGAAATGCTCCGCATTGCCCCCCTTTAAATAGTTTGTCTGAGCTATTGTTCTTCTTAAATAGATGGCATTGATTACATACTACCATTGAACATTTCACTGATGTACTGAATTGGTTTTTTCCTTGTAGCACAAGCATATGTTATATTCAGGCATTAGACAAATGCTGTGTCCTTCTATGAGGTGGTCCAATTACTTAATGGAATATTCCCAGCAGTATAAGAACCCAGTATTGACTTCTCTCTCTCGTTCTGCTGGAAAGAAGGCTGTAATAAACTCTCGTCTCATTTGAAGTGCACTACACTGTGTTAGGGCTGTCTTTGACTTCAGTTAAGTGATCCTAGGAATGTAGCCTGGCATGTGTATAATGGCCACTAAATATTCTCTCAGATGCATCTCCTCTCCGATGAGCATTTCTGTTGTGAATAATTGCCGCTGACACATGCAGTGGGGTGGGGGGAAGCATGCACAACATGATGCACGACAAACAAAATGTCAACAACAAAACTGAGCGACTGCAAACATCACCGCTCTCCGGCAAACGTCACTGGCCTCCTTTTTACAAAGCACCTTAAAATAGACGCAGGAGATAATTGATGCCTCGTGCACATTCCTCTCTGTGAAAGTGCTGCCATTACACTGGCAGGCTGATGTTGATATGTTTGATGCTGTCGTCTGTGGGCTACAACGATGATAGATTTAGATCAGTAGTCCTCTTTTATAATCCATGTTCTTTAATGCAGCAACCGTTGGAGGCGCATCACTTTTTTTTTCCTTTCATGTGGTTATGAGTTCCCTGTGGTCACAGATGTAATGAGGAATAATATCTGTGTAGTATGCTGGCACATATTAAATGCTCTCCTGGGGGCTCGGAGGCATTAGCGTTCTCACCTCAAATCATGATCACAATATGCTGTGGAAAATCTGCCACTGGCTCTTATTATACCACAAAAAATTAAAATGCTATAGCCATTAATATCAGGCTATTAACTGACTTATCACCTCTCAGTGTGCTGACAGTGCAGCATTATTACTTGTCCTTCATCATGCCGAGGAACATGGCCGTGCAGCTACCATATGTAAAGTACATGTGCATAATCAAGCGACTGACTTGTACATTGAATCGAGTATTTCAATCACTAATTGGCCTTAAAAAACCTCGTTGATTCTCTTTTACCATAAGTTTGGGATTTAATCATTTTTATTCCACAAATTCTTCTTAGTTGCCCACACTCTGTATCCATATTACTCACAATGCAGCGCGTCCAACAATGGACTGGGTGGAGTTCAGGTGTGTAACTTGCAGGTTGGCAATGGAAAATGAAGCACAAACTATCCATCCATCCATTATCTATACACCGCCTTATCATGATTAGGGTTGCAGAGGGGCTGGAGCCTATCCCAGCTGACCTGGGACAGGTCACCAGTCTGTCGCAGGGCTACATATATAGACAAACAAGCACTCTCACATTCACACCTACGGGCAATTTAGAATAATCAATTAACCTCAGCATATTTTTGGACTGTGGGAGGAAGCCAGAAAACCCGGAGAAAACCCACGCATGCACAGGGAGAACATGCAAACTCCATGCAGAAAGATCCTGGGAAGGCCAGGACGTGAACCAGGGATCTTCTAGCTGCAAGGTGACAATGCTAATCACTACACCACTGTGCAGCCAGATGCAAATTAGAGTCATGAAAAACTATGTCTACATAGGCTCTACAGTAGCATTGAGAATTATTTTAGTGACAGAGTTTTATACCCTGATCAAAAAAATGTGGTCATGAGTCTTGACACTCGTGAGATCAAACATGTACAGTCATAAGCATATGATGGACCACAGCTGTATAGTTGTGAGCCTTCATGGTGTCAAAGAAACCTGTAATAGACAATATCAGCCACAGCCAGGAGTGAGAAATTAATCAGTGGTGTGAGAAGAACCGGTGAAGAACTGATCTCTGATGGAGCTGTAAACATTGCTCGTGCAGAAGCTGCTGCTGATGGTGGAACTGAAGCCCACCAGCTATTAGTCCAGGTACAGATATCCCACCTGGATCTCCACTGTATCTCCAGGAACATCGTCTTGTCTAAAATGAGTGCCGCACATGAGCGCATTTGTTTGTTACAGATTCCACTCTTCACCTGCACAAAAGGCACTCGGGTGTGAAAGCTGGCTCCATTTGTCTTCCTGTTTGAGGAAAAGTGGACTCGATGTCCTGACAGACTGGAATTTGAGCAACCTGAACAAACACAATAATTCACCGTGATGAAACACTGTGTAATACAAGGTAAAGCCAACATAAAAAACATTCACTGAATCACAGCCAGTCAGACTCGCCTAAAAGCAGAGTGCGCTACAGCAGAGATGAGTCTGTTACATGATGTAATATGAAAAAAAGTTTCTGCCTACTTCTTCATCTGAATTTCTGACTTTATGTCCCATAAAACATAACTAAGTACACATTTTGTTCAAAATTCAGTCTGCAAGTTGCACTTTGACTCTACGCCCACAGATATTTTTCTTTTTTAACTCCAAAACTCTTTTTAATCTTCAGCCCAAACCGATGCTGAATCAAGTAACATCACTTGACTCAGCGTTAAGTTAAAACTCAGTTTAAATAGTGAACTGTAAAAATGATCACAGTTCCTCTTTCAAGCTAATAAAACTCAAATCATTATTTATTGGCTCATGGTGCCACTAATTGGGTTCTCAAATCACAAATACCAAAAAATAGAACTATCATGTGATGGAGTACAGAATGCAATGTGCTCACTTGAAAGACAATTCTAAGTTGATCAGTAATTGATCAGCTTATATGTAAAGCTAAAAACTAAGACTTTAGAATACTGTGTTTGAACTAGAAAGTAAGAAGTCAATGCCACAAACAAAATAAGACCTTTATTTCTGAGATCTGAATCTTGTATTTTTTCATTCCTTAGTATGTCCACCTTTATTTTTGAGACTCAATCCTCCTCGGCATGGAGGATACAAGATTATTAAAGATGTGTTCTGCCATTCTTCAGAGACTAGTTGCTGGAGGGGTTGTGATGCTCTGACTTTCTTTTTGAAAAACCCAATGGTGTTCTATTGGATTCAAGTCAGGCAGCATACTTGACTAGGTCATAGTTGTCTATTTTTTCTGCTTTAGAAACAGATTTTTTTCATGAATGGTGCTCATAGAGATTCATGTTATGTCTTTCTCACTGTCTGAGCTGTCTCAGAAACTTCAGTTTCCACTGATATGCCCAGTGCCAATGTGCCCGATGTGTTATTCTCAGCTAGACTGTAAAAGTACTGCACTGTCTGTGGTGTTATTAGTAGATAATGACCACCGCAGCTCTGATTAGTGGTACTAAGGCTCATCTGTATCTCCTGATTATTGTTTCCAGTGTTTTTTGTTGATCACCTGTATTATTTCCTATCACTGTGGTGTCACACAATCAGATTTTTCTCATGTAGAGACACGACACTTAGGTCAAAACTTAAAAAGCTTGTGTGTCAGAAATCACATTAATGTATTGAAAAGTGTACTGATTTTTGTTGCATCAACTTCCCATTTCATCATTTATTCATAGTGCAGCAAAAAACCCTTTCATTGAAGGGAAGAAGCACTTTTGTTATGGAAAATGGTACCCTGCTATGAGCCAGGGAGGCAACACACTTTTTTTGTTTGTTCATGCAACTGAACATTGTGTTTTTGTTATGTGTTTACATGTCAGTTTGCATCTGATGTAATTAAGTGAAACTTTTGAACATTATGTTCTACTCCTTAGTGAAAGGACAAGCGTTTTATATTATATGTGTCAGCAAATGACAAAAGATCCAGCATGTCAATGTTACCTAGAATCTGTTTGGGTGACCTTGTTGTAAAATTGGTAATGTGCCTGATAAAAGTTGCAGCTGGCACTGTGAAGTTTGGGTTTGTGCAGACATTATCAGCATGTGGTCCTTTTTGATATTGGAAGAAAGAGAAGAGATTGTGAAGGTGAAAACTGAAGAAAGGCTCCGCTAAAAGGCTGAAATCACTGATTTGCTAGACGGAGCAGCCAGACAGCTCTGTTTCACACACTGCCTCCAACGCAGATTCTCTGTCAACACACCTGATCTGCTTGAACAACTGCTGAGAGTCGACTGGTTCTATAAAAAGTACAGATGAAGGTCTGTCACAAACCCTCAAAGCAAACTAACGGAGGTCATAGGTGGGCTTTGTATGTCAGGAACTGCACTATGGATACCTACATACCAGGACGCAGAGACTACAAGGAAACAAATGAACGCACATAATTGTGTTAAAGTATAAAAACACCAGAATCAGAACGTCAGTAACTGAAAACTCATGTTCTGGTTTTATACACATTCCAGGTTTTATGCACATTCCAAGGTAAATTCAAAACTGTTTTCTATTTGATTGGTTTAACAGAAAACACATTCATGCTCATCTCTGTGTGGCTATGCAAGTAATGGCAGATTTCACTTGATTTTCCCCAATGAACAAACCAATGCTATGCAATAAACATGAATGAATGAATGAATGAATGAATGAATGAATGAATGAATGAGCTGATTCACGATATGGGATGTTTTCCCTTAGTTACATTGTTCCTCTTTCTTTGCATACAACATGCTTGTGACTATGCATGGTTGGGATATTTTCTTATTTCCTGACTACGCTGTTGCATTTCTGAACATATAGTGTGTTTGTATAGGTTTTTGTACTGTATTTGTATTGTTTCATGCAGTGAAATGTGTAAGTATAGTGTGTTAGTATATAGAAAAACTTTACTGTTAGCCCAAAATGTGTTGGTCTAACAATAAAGTTGTTCTATACACTGATGTTGTGTAGGTCTTCTTTGTGTTGTCAAAGCAACATGGCATGGACATGGGACCTCTGGAGGCGTCCTGTGGTGTCAGGACATTAGCAGCAGATCTTTTGGGTCTTGTTGGAAGTTAAATTAAGACTCAGCGGATCAAGCTTGTTCCACCCTGTAGATTCTTGATCAGATTGGGGTCTGGGGAGCCTAAAGGTCAGATCCATGGCTTGGACTCTTCGTTGTGTTCCTGAGTAGTTTTTGTTGTGCCAGAACATATTTCTTATGCTGGAGGAGGCTGCTGTTGTCAGGGACAGCTGATGCCAAATGATCCCAGTGCTTCCTAGTTGAATATTGCATTGTAACAGACGATCATTGTTATACATGTCACCTGTCTGTGGTTGTAATGTAATGTCTGAACAACACCTAACATAGCTCACATTTTTCACTTTTTCATAGTCAGAAGCAACAGCTTTTATTTAGCATTATTTGTGTTAAAAATAATATGAATAATAGAAACAAGAAAACAGATAAAAAGCGCATCTTAACCGCTTTTCGCATTGCAGAGGTATAAGTTTGTTCTTCAGTTTTGTTTTGCACAAGCTGGCAGCAACAAAGTTTGTTTTTTTCTGATCTTTTTGGGAAATTAAGTTCGAGTTTATAGTTTCCAGTTTCTTTTTTTGTATTGCTATGTTTAGATGGCAAGAACAGCATCCAGTGTAGTGTTTTTACAACACTGTAAGCGTCCAAAGTCTACTGCTCACTATTACATAGAGAGATGTGAATGACTGGGATGGATGGATGGATGGATGGATGGATGGATGGATGGATGGATGGATGGATGGATGGATGGATGGATGGAATAAGATGCAAGATAATGTGCAAATTGTCCTGGTATTTTACAATAAAAAAGAATATTAAATAGTCCTAATACTGTCTTGCAATAAAAATAATAATAGGATGGGTCTGAGTTCAGCAAAGTGAGAAATCAGTGAGTATGATTCATGTGGATTTACTGTGTTCCCTTAAGAAAACCATAGTCACGACAGTTTCATCAGAATAAACTGAATTTAAGACAAAAACATTATGTAAATACTGCTCTGACCAGGCCTTTAACCTGCCGAGTCTCTTCTGGACACACACTGAGCCACAATGCCGCAGACAGCTTCTGTAATGTCTTCCCACTGTTGACCGTTGGGTTGAAGGAGCATCTTAAGCACCGGGGGGAGCAGTTATCCTCCCAGCACTCAGCCATAAGGGAGAATAACTGATGACAGCCACTGCATTGTTTTACCCCAGTGAACTGCTGTGCAGCTGGGGACTGCTGCTAGTCCAGGCAAACGGCAACACAAAGCCTAGATGATAAACTAATCTTCCTCCAGAGAAAACGGTACGCACAGTGTGTAACAATAAGACAGTTATTATGAAGATATTGGCGGTGCGACTGTGGTGACGATGCATTTTGCATTGTACTCTGACTTTGAGTCCATAGGGCTCCTTGTATCCAACAGCTTACTCTTACATTTAAAATGCAGTGAAATGGAAGCTGGAAAGCCTCTAGGCAAAACAGTGCAAGATAGAAATGCTCTTGATCTTGATCACTGTGTTCAAGCTGAGCGAATGTCTTCGTATGATGAGTAAAATCATTTTAAGGAACATAGAGGCTCAGTGGTTTAGCACTGTCGAATCACAGCTAAAAGACATTCTATGTGGACTTTTCTCATCTTGTCTGCTTGGGTTTCTTCCAGGTGGTCTGTTTTTCTCCCACAGCTGAGATACTCACAGGACAGGTGAAGTGGAAATTGTGCATAGGTGTGAATGTGTTTGACAGTAAAGTCAACAGCTTGTCTTCAGTGTATCCCGTCTCTCTGCAGAGTGATGGGTGGACGAATGTTGTTGTAACAGTCAGATACAGTACAGTGTGGTGGATCGCATGTGTTATCCTGCAAACAGACACTGACTTCTTTGAACATGCCCAAAAGTATTATTGAATGAGACTTCATATGTATTTTAGCCTAGTTTGATTTTGGTGTCAGTTTTGGCATAAACAAGTGGAAAAAGATGGTATGACACTGTGTTTGAGATCTTAATGGTGAATTTTTTTTAATTAACTTTTTACCAAAAATACTATGTCCAGATGGATGTCAAGGCCATCAGTGTTGTTAAGAGACTGGGCAGTAAGAGAACCTAACATACTCCCAAGAAATAAATAAGACTCAAAACATCCTTTGAAGAATTTGTATGGCCACCTTTTTTGCATTTATCCTGCTAAATGCAGGACTGCAGATTATTAATATTATTATTATTAGAATGAGATTTGTGTTTTTGTTTTTTTTTTTGTTTAGCCTTGCTGTATGGACACTTTAAATGCAGCTTTAGAGTTACTAAAAACTAATGATGCTGCCATTGGAAAAATCACCTTCGTCTCGTGCCGAAAACTTCTAATTTGACAAGTCATGTGTATTGTGTTGCTCCACCAGAAAGTGGTTTATCATTTCTCCATCATGTCTGCCTTTTATCGTGCTTTAGAAATATGTATTTGACAATATTTCTGAGCTTCAGGCATGGCGTCAATCTGGCTGCCACAGTGGCGGTTTTAAGTAACTCATCCATATTAGGATGCTCCTGCCTAAACTTCCCATTTTTAGATTTGTCTTGAGTAAACACACTTGCGCTGTAGAGAGTGTTGCTTCTACAAGATGAGTTATGGGAAAATTTTGTTTATATTTGCCTGAACGTTAATTTTTTTTACATTGTATAGGGTTTGTTTAAAACAATTCAATTCCGTATTCTTAGGCTTTGTCCCTGTTTGTCTTGTTCCAGTAGCCCATTTCCCATCAGAATGTCATGGTTCCCTCAACATCTGATGCTGGAAGAATTGTAACCGCAAATAAAGACTCACTTGATTGCTGTGTGACAAAGTTTGGTGTAGGTGGCAGTTGGTTTACTGTGGTTGTAGGCATTAGAAGCTGAAACTTGACTCAACTCCTCCTATAAATGCTGAACTGCAGGCTACACACCATGAGACAACCAATCGGACCATATGTGAGCTTCAGGGCTCATCAGATTTGTCCATGTCGCAGAGTCACAGTGTACTTAGTGCTCATTAGCCTGTTAGCCTGTGGAGACTGTTGCTGTGGACTTTGTCAAGTCTTGCTGCTACAGTTTGATTAAGACTTAGAGGAAATCTCGGTGCTTGTTAGTGTCAACAATAGAGCTGAATAATTTGGGAAATGCATCTAACTGCAATTTTTCTGACAGATATTACGATTTGATTTGTAATGGTATTGTGTATGTTGAAGTGATGGAGCGTTAGCACAGGAGATACCATCAACAGCGTGACTGACACACAAAGAGGATGGCATGGATTTGTAAAACCAATGAGATGACATTTCAAACCCAGGGTCAGAAGTGTTGCATTTTATATATCTTAAAATCTTGTTCTAAATCAGTCAGTTGTTCAGCGCTAGTTTAAAGTGTCATGCTGTCATAATTCAGCACGTTTCTGAGTTATTAAATTTTTGCTTATTTACTGTAAAAAAAATAAATAAATAAATAATGCACACGCAACATACACGCATTTCTGAATTTAATAAGTTTTCAGCTTTGTGTGGCGCACAGCCTCATACATTGGTAATATATATGATAATGAAGCACATTGTTTGGATTCCACTGTATACCTGCAAGTCATGTTAGCATGACCTGCCCTCTTGTGACCTGAAAGGAGTGCGACACTCGACACTCAAAATGTTCAAAACACAGGTTTAGGTATTTGTCCATACTGAGAAAAAATAAGATTTGACTAGATCTAAGCTAGAAAATATGAAGACATTCAAAAGGTAAGTAAAATTAGGGAACACGTGTAAGGACTTTTCATTTTGACTGACTGTAAATGCCGATTGAATTAGTTTCTTTAGTTGTGAATCATACATTGTAGCCATGCATCAAGGAATCAGTAGGGTTCCACTCCACATGGGATGAAGGTTTCATTGGTGTCTGGCCTCTAATGTTATTGCACTGACTAGTTAGATGTCAACATGGCAAATCAAGATGGAGTAATGCTATCCAGCTAATTGGATGCATACATTTCCTTTTTTCAACTCTCCTCTGTCTACTGATTTGTGCTTCAGCTGCACATAGACAAATTGGACTAAGTGGGCCAATCAGGCCTGCAGGAGAGCACCTGAAGTGATCTCCACTTTACTCAGGAGTACCAGGAGCCTGTAAGTCATCCACTATGTTCACATATTTGTCTGGCCTGGACTGACCCATAGAGTTCAGTCTGAGTGCAACCTCTGCACAACAGTCTCCAATTCTTTGGCTTACACTTCACCTACCTCCTCTTTCTTTCTCAATAACAACACACATAAGCCTATACTACCTGCTGGCAGACTGCCCATATTGCTGTTTGGTACTCTGCTCACAGGGGAAATGATACTATCTTCCAATAAGACTGTGGGTTCATTTTTATTCCATCATGTAGATAGCAAATTGAGGCCAGTGCAGGGCTAATATTGCACATTACCTGCCATCAAATGCTCTATTTACCTCTGTTCTATATCAGTCTTCTTCCACCAGGAGTCATTGTCTTTCACAGGTAATTTAAGTTTAGGTTAATTTCAAGAGTTGATTTGTAAATATACAAAAGAATGAATCAAATTTTCTTGGAGTTAAGAATCTGCATGCCTCTTCTCTCGAGAATAGATATTGTTTCACAGTATTGTTTTCGAAGGCCCATGCTTCCTATTAATAACTTATGAAAGGAAAGGAAAAATACTGTAGAGAGACTGTGTGTAAATGTATGCAGGCCATGTGTGTGTGTTTGTGTATGGACAGTACTGTCTGTACAGTCACCGTTTGAGGACTCCCCTGTGCACAGCCATGCTGGAAAAGAGTTGGAAAGAAATGTGAAAAACAGAACAAATGTGTTATGTTTGCTGTCTTGGTCTGTACTCACAAGACCGAAAACCAGGGAAAGAAAACATTCACAATATATGGCTCTTAAAAAAGATGTTGTATTAGAGGATGGTCACAGGGTTTGTAAAAGCATTCAAACAAGTTTCAAGATGAGCTCTCGATAAAAGCGCTTATGGCTCATCAGACTCATTGCAGCGGTTACCTATATATTTAAAAGCATCATACACAGAATATATAAGTAGCATTAGTAAATGTCCCATCTGGTATGAGCATAATATCAGTACCGAATGCACCACTAAAATCCTATTTACAGCCTCCTCCAACCTGGCCAAGTGCTCCATCAAAAGCAATTAGCAGCTGTTTATGAGTGGGAAGCCAGTGAAGGATCATGCTCTCTTCACTATAATCCAACCACCTGATTAATGGATGATTGTAGGGTTTTACAGCTGTGTACATTTTCTCTCACCTACGGTTGACAAAGAGCAGCACTTACAACAACAGTCATTCTCTCGAATCACAGACTCCACTTTTAGGTCTTAAGGATCATTACCCTTCAACAGAATCACTGCAGCTAGCTTTGTCACACAATCCACCTTTATTTAGTGTTAAGCCCTCCTCTCCTCAAGTATAAACTGCTTGCCACTATTTGCATAAAGTTTGGAATCAAAAGTTAATGGTATTATACGTATTTTTAGCATTTTCGCTTATTGTCGTGCTAGTAATCAAGCTGACAAGTCTTGCAGGACCCAACAAGTTGAATGGGGTCCTCCAGTCAAAAAATAAACTACAGGTCCCAGGAATAACTGCAATCAGGACTGAGTCAACAGATGAATGCAAAGTAAATCAAGACAAGTCTGACACATGGATACATTTCTCAGTTGTTGCTTCCAAAGATGGAAAACAAACTCAAAGTAGATATACAGTGGGCTCACCAGAGCTGACCTCCTCTGTTCTCCCATGTAAATGTAAACTCTCCTTCAAAGATAAAACACTTTGATTTGCACATGACAAAATTACAAGATTCAATCAGGAAATGTGTAAATATCGCCCCATGTAATTGTAGTTTTGCAACATCATTTCCAGCATTTATGCATCTCTGTATTTAAACTACACAGTAAAATAACATGTTTTTTTATGTGGGATGTACACACAAAATATGTTAAACAGGCTCTACTTCAGAGAACTTTTATGTTCCTTTTTCAGGAGATTTTATGGAATAAAATGATGTACAATCCTGACAACAAATGGTGACACAAACCTCTCCTTAAACAGTGACAAACTTGGACAACTACTGACTAGTGTTCCTGACTTTAGCCCTGCAAGTAATGTTTATGCTTCTAAGTGTTTAGCACCAGTATTACCAACTACTTTCAATGGTAGCTCATTATAAAAATTGGTAAATGTTGCTGATTGAAGTTATGCACTCATTCTTCATGACATCATCTTGTCAGATTTGAATGTTGCTTCATGTTATATGTTAAACAACAGTCACCTCGAAGCCTTTTCAAGCTGAGGGTCTTTATCTAAAATACTGACTTCATAACTGCAATGTCATTTGCTGAAGTCACCATACACCTAAGTTAAAGAGGTCTTATACAAACTCCAGCTTTTAATAGATTTTAAACATAATTACATGTCCCAGGTGTGTCTAGATACCCTCAAAATATGAGAAAATACTATCTTCTCATTTCTGTTCTTTCTAAACAAATCAGAAAATGTGTCTCTAAATGAGCCGTTAATATCGTCTACCTGTTGTGATGTTACAACAGGGTTACTACTGACCCCTGCTTGTTTCTTGTCTTCTGGGCTCATCACTGCCACTTAGTGAGCAGAGTAGATACGAAGAGAGATGTATCTGTTGTTGTCCTCCTGAAAGGGGTGTTGAAAATACTGATTTTAAAGCTACAAACACTGAAACATCCTATTTGTAAAAGGGCCAAAACTGGGGATAATATAAGAATGGTGCACTGAATGATCTGTGCAGTATTTTCAGCTAAAACTGAAAAAAAAAACACATTCTGTGGACTTGTTAAACTTGCTTTAACTTGTTAAAAGGGGCTTTAATGTGGGAGCTTTAAAGACAGCTGTGCTGAGAGCTTGGCTGTATTTACATGTAAAAAGGTCACTCAGAAAGAAAGATAGTGACAGAATTGCTTGTTTTTGTCAAACAGCACACAGCGTCCTTAATAACACTGTTTGCACATATGTGACTCACTCGCGACCATTTCAACTCTGCTCTTCTTTGTCACACTGAACAGAGTAGGAGTGTTGTGCTTGTGATTACAAAACAAGAGTTTGGACATGTATGCAGTACCGACAACTCTCTTCTATGCTGAGAATCTAAGACTTGTTCAAAAAGTTGCTAGATTTGGTGCTGGACACGTTTGATAAGTCACTAAATCAAGAGGCAACATTGCTAAAGTGGCAGAAATGGCACTGCTTCTTTCAGGATGTTGCATGGATGGATTTTGGTGTGAAGGTGTGACTGGGCACTGATGTCCTGGATTAAGCTTTAGAAAACATTGTTCACTTGTTTTTCATTTCCTGTTTATCCCATCGGTTTGTTAGAGCTGCTGCAGTCCATGTTAAAACCCATAAATAAATTTAAAAAAAAAAAAAAAAAAAAATAGAATGTGGAATAATTCTCAAAAAACCCAGTATTATAACTGCTGTAATCTATAACTTCCACTGCTATTGGGAACTGGCAAGAATAACAAACAGGACGGTTGGGCCACTCAGCCAAAATAGTGTCACATTTTCCAAATTGTCATTGTAAAATAGCTAATTAAAGCACATTTTTTAAACAGAAACCTGGTTGAGAGGAAGTAATATGTCTTCCTCCTCACTAGTGGAATAATAACTCTGCTTATCATCGCCATGTCTGGCACTGCGAGGCTCCTTCTTTTCCAAATGTCTTGTAAAACTGGCTGCAGTGGATGCCAGAAAGTTACTTTTAAAATGCCAACAGAAAGTATTTGTTCCAAAACAAAAGTGCATGTTGGAAAGTGAGTTTGAGAGCTCAGTGCTCTGCCAAACCAGGGTGGACCAGCCTCCACCCATAACAGCATAACATGGAATTTGTGCTATTTCTGCTATTTAAAGACTTTGACAGTAAGCTGATGTGAATGTGCCTTTTCCCAAGTGGGCTTTAAATGTTTGATTTTATCCAAAAGTGGAAAAAAAACAGGCAATTTTGTTTTCATACACATGAAGAATGTCATGCAACATCTTGCATGTGGCCTAATGGAAATGCAGCATGTGTTTGTCTGTACTCTGACTCTGGCGTCCTACCCGATCGGTCCTCCCCACACTGCTTGTCCTATTTGGCTGTGATGTATTGCCCAGTGTGCGAAAAGGTTAATTTCATTACCCCCGTTCGGTTTAGCAAGTACTGATGTAATTAACACAAGAACAGGGGAGAAAGTGAAAACTTAGTTCAAGTCAACCTGCTCTACAGAGGCAAAGAAAAGCTGCTTCTTCTCTCTACCCCAAGGGATTTCCACAGGAGAGGGCACCAGCGCTTTAACAGAAATGAAATATGGGAGAAATCACATTTATTGGCTTTTCACACTGTTGGAAGCTAAACTGCATTCTCCTAGTCCAAGCTTAAAGCCCACAAGAAAACTGGGGTAGCTATTGCAACTTAGAAAGGCACTTTAGTTCTTACACCTCAGCCCATATAAAAATCTTTGAAATTGTGGGTTGAAACGTGTAATGGGAATTGTAATCTGTTTTTTAAGAAGTGTAAAGGCATGAAGGTTTCTTACAACCAGTGCTTTTGTGAGATGATTAAATTTGGTTGCAGCGGGTTCCTTGAGGTCATGTAATGAAAACCACTTATTGCCAGGCTCATATCATTTAATTGGCTTGGCGGCGGCCCGCTACCAGTTCATAGCAGCGCGCCAGGATTGCGTTTGTCCACATTGCTATCGGAGATTCCTTCCCCTTCTTTGTTTTTTTTTACACCTACTGGGAATTCTCCGCATTTGCTCCAAGTGTGTGACTCTGTCTGCTTGGCCCAGAATCAAATCTAGGCAATTCTGTATTTTAAACATGGTTAGGTAAAATTTGACTTTATTTTTAAATCAACCGAGACTAGAATTTATATTATTTTCATCCAGATGTGTTTCCAGATGGAAGGGTAAGAGCTTGAACAAGTGTGATGCATAATTCCTTGCATCCCCATTCATCTGTGACTAGTAAAACTTTATTCTTGATTAGAAAACTCTGTGGGTCTAGAAAATGTTAATTTTCCTAATCCTTTCCTTCGATCGGACTGACAGCTGCCGGAGCACAGCTGATTGTCAGGGAGGAACATATCCCATAATATACTGATACTGCAGCTTCTCTGCATGCAGACGTTTCATCCCTCATCAGTTGTTTTTTTTCACCTCATTAGGACTGGATGTATTGATTTGTGTATTGAAGTAGAAGGCAAAAACGAAACAACCGCAGAATCTCCTCAGTAATTTAGCCTTTATCTGAAATATTTTACTGAGGTTGCCAGTTCTTTTTTTTTTCCATGCCTGGAACAAGAAGCACATTTAATGATGGCAGGAGAGTACAATTAATCACAACCTTTTGTCTTATTTTTCTCCTTTTGACCACGATTGTTATTATTAATAATGCAAATTTTCCTACCAAGCTAATTAGCCAGATCTGGGAATAGATTATCACTGCCAAAAGGTAGTCAGATGGGGCCTGAAACACCAGTTTTTAAAAGATAGAGTTTAATGATAAAATGATTGCCAGAACCGTCAGTGGTGAACATCCATAAATGTTTTACAAGCATTTATCATTATTGAGGGATTATCAGCACCACTTTGACTCATCTCTATCCATCCATCCATCCATCCATCCATCCATCCATCCATCCATCCATCCATCCATCCATCCATCCATCCATCCATCCATCCCCCAGCAACGTTTTCCAGTTCCTCCTGGAGGATCTCAAGGTGTTCATAGGCCAGATGAGATATATTTTCGTTGTGGTGGGAAAACTACTGTTTTCATTGCAAATTTATCCAGTGAGTTCTGTGATACTGAAATAAAGAGACTTGAGAAAATCTTTTCAGTACTTTATTCTTTGCACAGAAGGTTAATCATCATATAGAATGCAGAGCAGTCTGCAGAGGAAGAAGAAAACATACTGTGTGCTGAATTTAAGGCTAAGGGCAGGAACTGGGAGTAGGGGAAGTACCAACATAGGTGTCTAAGGTCAGACGGTTGCAGTTCCTACAACATCCGAAACATTGCAGTTAATCTGTTGCTTGTGCATACAGGACACACTTCCCTTTGACTTCAGACAAGGGGTTGTTTTTTGTTTCAGCAAGTCAAACATCAAGCTCAGGTCAGACATCAAGTACAATAGAAAAATTACTATAACATCCGCCAGCAAGTTCGGGATCTGCAACCAAACTTTATGTTTCTGTTGTGTGCTTTAATCGCGGTTTGCATCTGATGCATTATAGTAAAAATTATCAAAGTGTCTATTGCAGGTGCATATTAACATCATTTATGCTCTGTGTCTGCTGGTTGTGCAGAAAAAACTAACAGAAATCCAAAATAAACAGTAACACCAACTGAATTAGGTCGTGGCAGTAGTGATAAAATATCAGACTTGTTTCTGCAGCTCTTTCAGCAGGCCTCAAGTGGCCAAAAGAGAAATCAGCAAATGCAGCAGTAAATTAATATGTGTTGACCTTTACCTTGCTGCCTGCTAATCTTTATCATTAATTTTCTGTTGCTGCCCAGCCAAATTATACAATTTAGAACATCTAGACTTAAGTTGAATGTTGATAAATCAGCAGCTAAAGTATATTCATTTGTTAATGCTCCATATCAAACAACTCAGAACCTCAACTATTTAATTGGCTCCCATTAAAAAGCGTCTGCTCTTACAACTTGGCTCTTTTTGCTCTCAATTATTCGGGCGTATTGGGTGTTGTTTGTCACATCCTGCTTTCATGCTGTTTTACAGCAGCCTTTTTTCATGTCCCTTGTCTCTATTTGAACAAAGAGGGTCATGCTATGAGGATCGATCCATCAGGAAGGAGGATACAGCAGGAATGCTGCTGTTTCTGATCCAATTTTGATCACTACACAGGAGGAGCCGTGTTTCCTGTTTACATAACCTGAAATAGTTGTTTGGTCAGTTCAGGATTTGACAAGAAATCAAGACAAGACATGAGAGGAATACAATTTCTGGTGATTCGAAGCTTGAAAAATGAAATTTAAAAAAAATCGAAAACAACCTCTGTTTTCTGAAGCAGTCTTCCTGAATAAAGGACTTTACCATGGAACTACTTTTTACCAAAGAAATAGTCCCTACCTAAAGTGTTTGTGGATGACGCAGACCATTTTGTATCCACCTGTTTTTAGGTGTGTTGTTTAATTTATATATAAATGAGTGGAAATGTCAGCTATGACCAGATCAGTGTGAACTGAATGTAATGTGAAACAAACATACATAGAAGTCACTTTTCCATCATGTTTCCTACAGTTTGACGTTTGTCTGGTTCTCTCTGTATCACTACACACTCTTCTTCTGCAGTAGTTTAATAGCACTTTACTCGCCTAGCTCCTATTATTCAGTAAAGGTGTGTATATCTGCTCTTTTTTTTTTTTGTTTTTTACAGATTTTGTGGTATTTCCGCAAAACTGTGCACAGCTTTGACTGGAACTTGATTTTTTTCTGTCAGTCAAGCAAATATCAGGGTTATCAGGCTACTGTGGGTGGGCATAGCGCAGGGTCTTTTGAGAATTCAGAACTCCCTTCTTCTATGTTTAGTTGCATGTACACATCAAAGCACCTCTGATCTCCAGCTGCGACTACTTCAATTGCAAATCTTAATAATGAATTATAAGGGTGTGGATGACTGAGAATTTCCTCATGCAGTCTCCCCTCAGATCATCAGTTTGTTTTCCAGGCACACGTGCAGTTGGCGTACTTGCCGTGCAGTCACAATTTTTGGACTGCACGTTTGTTGAAGGGTCTATGTAGCTCCTTAGGGGCTCAGTGGATGATGAAAATTTACACACAGATATGGAAAGCGTGAACTGGCCCGAACCCGTTAGCTTACCAACCACAGTAGTATATTAACTAGTCATGCAATAATCACCATTTTGCGAGGATGTCCATCCATGGTTTAGCTTTGCAGGCGGGCTACTGCAGCTCATTCCAGCTGAATGCAACCTGGACAGGTCACCAGTTCATTGCATGGCTGATTCAAAAAGATAAACTAATAATGCATGCTCACACCTATGGCCAATTTAGAGTCAGAAATTAGCTTATCATGCATGACTTTAGGCTGTGAGAGGAACCCCATGTAAGCATCAGGAGAACAAGCCAGCTGGCAGGTTCAAACCCAGGACCATTATTATTATAGCAGGACAACTGTAATTGCCACAACATGGCCACCAGCAGAGAAGGAGATGCAACCAATCCCATTCCTCCACAATTATACAGCAACTCTCTGTAGAGATGACTTGATTCAGTAATTAACTTGTGCACCACCCACAGCCTAATGCATCCTGCACTGTGGTTATGGTAACCCTAACCTCCGCCTCAGCACGTCACTCCTAATGTGGCCTGTCTGGTAACTTGGGGAAAATTCTGTGGAAAAGCTCAGCTATCTCACATCCTCAGATGATATCAATAACTAGGGTTTTATCAGACCAGCAATCTCTGCATTTGTGCCTGCAACTATCCTCCCCGGTTGTCAGTTAGTTTAAAGGAGAGTGCCACGTTCCCCTTCCCTCCCGCCGCCGCTGACAGGGCCACAGACTCCCAGTCAGGCCTCAAAGTGCTGCAGTCTCCTCGTTTACAATCTGCCATTGCATTTGCGGTTGACAAAGGACAGGTTAATCTTTCTGCTGGTCTCACACTGACAGCTTATGATTTCCTTTGGGCTCGTCGCCTTGTTTTCATTCGGTTCTTGCTTACATTGCTCCTTCTGGTCCCCCCTCCCCCCTCCAGCCCATCCCCATTCCTCTCCAGCACTTCCCTCGCTGTGCTTGCTCTGTGTGTCATCTGAAAACAGTAGTGACAAAGTAGAACATCTGAAGTTCAGAAGTGTCTCATCAAAGCAGCTTTGTACAGGTGGGGTACCATTATGCCATTAGTAAAGGATTTGATACGCTTCACTGTCTGTCTCGGACAAACACAGCATGGATGAAGGTGTCAGAATCCCACCACCTCTTCCAGCATTTGCTTCACCCACCTCTATGGAGAGGAATTCAATACAGCTGATAGATCACTCTCATTAGTTGAGTATTGAGCACCAGGAGCCAAAAAACCTGACACTTTTCTGCTGAAGGTAGAGCAAGGAAAGGCCCTATTAGCTGGATGGGATGGGTCCTGAAAGACAACCTGGATATAATGAAGGAGTCCTTCAACCCAATTAAGGTTGGCTGGTTACACTTTCTTGGTCCAACACCAGCTAAATTGGAGAGAGTCCCTATCGTTTTCCGGAGTGAAGTTGATGGACGTCACTGGCGGTCTGCCCCCACTGTGCGATTCAGCAGTGTCCCTTCAAGGATGGAATTTTTCCGCTTCCATTTTTCCTACGAATTGAAAAGATCTGTCCCGTTACGTGACTGCTGGCCTCTGTTGTGACATTCTTTGGAAGCTGCAGTGACCCACGGCCATGCTGGCGTCTGTCATTACGCACACGCCTGGCTGCACATCTGCCAAAGGTTAAAGTACCAAATAGGTCGTTTACCTTCATTCAGCTTGTAATTTCCTGTGTTTTTAAGCTTTGGTATATACACCCATTCCCAGCTGAATCAGCTGTGCTCAGACAAAAATGCAGGAAAAAAGCATCTGCCAGCTCTTGGTGATTTCATATTAAAAAAAATAGAAATCCTCTGCGCTACATTAGGATTAGAGGAAAATATGGAACTGAGGGAAAAGGTTCCCCGCAATGTTGTGGTTTGATGTAGGCTAAAACAGCTCTAAGGTATCAGAAGGATATTTTGACAGTGCTGAGGTACAGCTAAAGTAAACCTCATGCATAATTTAGACTGCTTGTAAATGAGTGCTGAGCAGAAGTATAAAATAAGACTGTAAGAACTTGTGTGTGCTGGATTTTTGATGGCCGGCCTCTGACGGTTGGCTTTCGTGCCTTCTGCTGCAGCTGGGATTTTTCTGTCCAGGACCTGCTGGTCTGGAAAAGCAAAGAAGGCAGTTTCACTACTTTAATTGGCAGTTTAGCTTTGCTCTGAGCTGCCCTTAGATATGTATGAGACAGTTATTTAACCAAATGTAATTTAGTGCCTTCGGTGTCGTTTCATGTCTCATTTTGACCTGCTCAGAAGTGCAGCATCGGGATTTTCAGTTTCAAATTATGACTTTTCAGGTCATGAAACAAATGCAGACTTATTTTTCAAATTATACCACTTTTAATTCTTTTCCTCTTCTAACCGAAGTGTTTGTCGTTTACAGATAGGAGACTCGTCAGGGTCTCTAAGTGCTGCCCAGATCTCTCTCCACACATTCTCATTACTCTGCTTGTAAAAGTAGCCTTGTATTTTTTCTTCCACACTGCTTACAGTCATCTAACAGAAACTCTTCAGTTTTCCCTGCACCCTACTGGACTTCTGGACTGAGCTGCTGTGCACACTCACTTGCCAGCACCAACCTATTCACAGAAGATTATTGTTTTCCTCCAGGAAGCAGCGGGATCACACAATGCTTTCTGCAGGGCCTTTCTTCTGATTCTCATCGTTATCCAGAACCGCCAACCAGGAACTCATGTCTTGTTTTGCACTCACAACACCATGATTTCACACAGTCATGGGTACAGATTTCCTGGAGTGAGGGAGAGGGTTATAGAGAGGTAGAGAGATAGACTAATAAAAGCACACACCAACTGTTTCACCCCAACATTCATGTGTGATTGAGGATGACTTTCCAAAATCATGGATATTATTATGCTGATAAGGCTGAAGCATGTCTTTATGGAGCTGGCATTTTGCACAGAGGCTTTGTCACATTGAAACACAGAAAGAAAACAAACAAAAGTTGTTCCAACAGAGATGGAAGAACATTGTCTAAAATGTCATTTTATGCTGTAGCATGGGGTGAAACTCAGGCTAGTTTTGCCTGTGAAAACAATTCAGGAACAAAAACACACAAAATGATGTGACTGCTCCTGGTTTGTGAATAGATGTATGGATGACAGAAGTCACTTGATAATGGAAAACCTTTTCTCAGTTAAGAAATCAGTTTTTCACTCTTATACAATAGCATATTGCTCTCTGTTGTGCTTTTATAACAGCATGTGGATTGCATTGGTTCTGAATTAGTAATACCCTCCAATATTTTTCATATCAATAATTTTGTACTTGGATAAACTTGGGTGCTTATTTGAGTGCTACCAAAAATCTGTCATGTGCAACCAAACATTTTCACTGTTCGCAGCAGTGCACCTGACATTTAGCAGGTATGTCGTGTGTGCATGTGATTAGCATTATGTTTTTTTCCTATCTGCATTCTGTGTGAACAATTTGGGATGCGATTGGATGGGATCTAAATTATGTGCAGGTGAACCTCAGTGAAAAATATAAGTAAGACTTAGACCTAGCCAGCAACAGTAAGAGTGGTAGTACTGGTGAAATTTCCAAAATAACTATCCCTGCTTTGAACAAAAGCATTTGTCGCTTGAATGTAAAGTGACGATGGATGGATGACTAGATAATTACAATACATACATAAAATTGATTGTAGTTGCAAAGCTTAAGCCTAAAATTTGGTGATTTAAAGGAAAATAAAACATCTGTTTAAAAGAAGATATTCAGCATATCACAAGACAGAAGCTACTACTGAGTACACAAACAAGGACTGAAAGAAGAACTCTGCTCATAAATTCCAATAAGTTTTGGATGTTTAAAGATGCAGAGATGATCATAGAATGTCATGACATTGGTGAGAAGCTTTTTCTGTCGTCAATATTAGTTCTTTTTCATTGAAAATGCAAAGTAACAAAGAGCAGGAGCTGCACTAATAGGAATAGTCCTGGTGTGTTGTACCTTGTTCAGACTGTGTTCACAGCTCATGTGGCTGATGATCACTAGGAAACCCAAATTTCCCGCCTTTACCTCGCCAAAATTTAGTCTGTAAAGCAGTACATAGCCAGTCGTACCACTTTTAGCACCATGTTCCTGTCTGGATCTGCTTACAGAGTTGTGTTTGTTGCTAATTTGATTCAATATCTTCATTAGAAATGCTTAAAAGGTCGTTGTAAATGTGGTCAAATGCTTCTGCAACCAAAGGTAGATTGCATAATTGACTCTTTTAATGCATCTTGGGTACATTTACACCTGGATTTGTTGGTGCTTTTGCTTTGTATAAGTCATCCAGGTGTTACTGCTGTTAGGAAATACATCTTCATAATGAGTATTTACGCGAACATCCTTTTCAGTCTGCAATTAGTGGCGGTTTCAGAGCATATCAGAAAAACCATGTATTACCTGACAGATTGCTGGTTGTAGTGAAGGATTTCAGTGCTTCTGACCAGCTCACATGACGGCGACGTTGCTCAGTGTCCTGAGACAAAGTGAGATGTCAGAGAGGAGACGAATGGAAGGCTTGTCCCTGAGAGACACAGGAGTTAGACACCGTGGACACCTTGTTCTTTCCAAGTCAATCACGGGGCACAACAACACTTTCATCACAGTGATAGATGCTGCCGGCTGTGGTTGTGTGTGTCTGCAGCTCTGGTAGCAGGTAGAAGTGGACTAAGCAGTGTGATGAATGAAAAGATGTAGATACACCAGTTTGCCAACATAGCAGACTGATGTGACAGTTACGTTTGAATGTGCACAGCATCTGATTATGTTTTCTTTTTTTAAAACATGTATTTATTGCTTTTACGCATTTACCCACTGAACATACATTACAATGTACAAACTGATGTATTTTTACTGTCTTTTAAAAGGTACAACGTGCAGGATTTAGTGGTGTCTTGGGTTAAGCTTGAAGAGTGAAACCAACTGGAAACCCACTACCTCACCTTCACCTTCTAAACATGTAGGAGAACCGATGGTGACTGCTAAAAAATCCTCCTTAGAGCCAGTGTTTGTTTGAACAGACTAACAGTTATGTCTACAAACTGCCTCACAATAGGTAGAAATGCTGAGCACAGCTTTCTAGTTTCTAAATTACCATGTTTAGAATAGTTGTTAATGCTGAAAAAAATAAATTTTGATAATTGTGACAATTTGCAGTAACATCTGTGTATTGGATTTATGTATAGATTGAAAGTCAAACTGATGTTAGGATTAATTTTTGCTGGTGTTCCACTTTCTGAGACAAGTACAGACTGAAAAGCATATTAGTGCTTCCAAAATGGCACCTCAAAACTGCAACTGTAGATGCAGGAAACGGCATTGCATGGATTTTTTGGGTTCTGTATTGGTTGCAATGATGGCTGTAAGAAGTGTTCTCACAGTTTGGTCATTTCCTGACCTTAATTTTCAGGTTGCCAGTTTGTGTACATGTGGTATTTTGATATTTTTGTTTTTCTGGGCAAGTTGAGTGAGTTGTTGGTGATTTGGAAAATGAGATTAGACGTCTCAGAACCCTGTGTGTTTGTGATGCAGCATCAATCCGCTGCCACTTTGATGATTTTATCAACAAAAGCAAATTAATGACTTGGAGAAAATGTGCTGAGATAACGGAATAATGCTGAAAATGTGAATAAACCATTTTAATTACTCACTTCACAGTCAGTAGAGGTGCAGGAACATCTGTAAATCAGTCTGCATTGATTTATGAATTACTCCTTAAAGTTTCTGTTGTCCTTAACTGCTTTATACAACATGACAGGCTCTTCCTTTAGTCCCCTAAATCCCTGCAGCCATCGGAAGACAGGAGGAGATATATGTTGTTAAAACTGCAGCCTCTACAAATACACATCTGTTTGGCTATAACTCTGCTGTTTATGTGGATGTGGAATTACTCAGCCTCACCAGCACTGTGTATCATTAGCTCCTTTGCATATTTCTTTTTAGCAAAAGTATGCATTAAGAGTTTCAGAATATAGAATCAGCAAAACTTCAGTAATCCCCACGAAGTAGTAACTTCTGATCTTATTCTATGATATGATGTGACCACGTATGATGTGTGGAAAATAATGCAAAGAGCAGCAGAGTGATGTGGCCATCAAGTTTGGAAGAAAAGCCACACATGCGCCTCTCGCTGCAGATTTGACATACTGTGTGTCCACATGATTGACAACAATAGAATTTCCTAAAAATGTCTCTTTCCATTTGCTGAGCCGTTGGCGTCATACTTCACTGTGATTGGCTCATTTTTTCAGAGCAATGAGATGTGACTGTCAGAGTGTCTTTATTAACTCATCTTTCTACTGGCACTTAAATGACAATGGACCATTGTCTTGGGAAACACAGTGTGAGACATGTGAAGCTAAGTGCTGTTTCCACAATGTCCAAGCTATTTTAGCTTCTTTTATTGGGAAAAATACTGTAGCTGTGACTTCTTGAACTTCAGAAACTCTTACAGGTGTTTCAACAAGCAGTAATTTCCACTTGTAGTCCACATGGGGGACTGCTTCACCAATTTTGGGCACTTTTTTTGGCCTTTTTCTTACTTCAACCATCCACAACTCTACAGAAGAGTCATCATCACAACATGGCACATCCGTAATTCCTAAACATAACTGGTTTAAGAAATGTACTGCAGCCTGAAAGCTTTCTCAGATACAGTAGAAATTATTTCCTCACCCTGCCGATGCTTACAGTGTGAATATGTGTCGGCATATTATAAATATTTCAGTGCAACACAGACCTGATCTGTGTTTACCAGCCTACATTCTAAGTACAATAAGCGTTTGTGTGTATAGTTACTTTGTAAGGGGTATACTTCACTGGCTTGATGAGTGATGTTGGTCATCCTGATGCATTTGTGATTATTACATCCACTCAGCACAGACAGAAGGCCTTGTGCCGGGGGCATAATTTGGTGAGGATGTAGGTACTGAGAAACCGGAGTGCAAGAAGATTTCATCAGCCTGTGAAATGGGAATTACTTGACTGAACTGTTGACAGAGTAAAGCCTCTCTCTTTAACAGGTCAAGGATAAACTCTCATGAGCTTATGCTTGGGAAGGATATTGAAGCATTGTAACAGCCTCCAGAGCAATAACAGAGAACGTCATAGAGCTGGAGAAATGGAATTACCTCTGCCCTAAACAGTAGCCCTACTTTGACAGGGGACGGTATTGGATACTGAGGGGGGTGGTGAGTTTTGGTGTAATTACTACTAGCTCCTGAGGGATAACTGTCAGCTGTTCTTCTTCACATCCCCCCAGCTGACTCTTTTCTGGTACATCCAGATTCACAAGTGTGTGCTGTGAGCTTCTAGAGGAAACCATTTTTATTGTAGTTGTGTGTTGATGAAACTGGAGTGCACTGACGTGACTCCAAAGTGTTTCAGATTCAGATAAATGACTTTTTCTCCATTGGCCACAGAAGTTAGCTAGTTACATAATGCACCTGCCACTCTAACAGTTCAACCATCCCACTAGGTTTTAAATATACAATAGATTGAAGCAGCGGGGGCAGTGTATGAATACTATCAAGGGAGGTACATGGAAATATCAGCAGATGGGTGTTAGTAATCCTCCACTGTGTTTCTGTTTGCAAATGAGCTCTGGAGTAAAAAACGAAAAATATGCTCTATGATTATTTTCTGATCTAGCAGCTGGGAAGCGAATATTTCCCTAAATTTCATCTGAGGATTGTGTTTAATTTCATTTTAATAAAGAAAAGTAATGATGAACCAGTGTGCTAACATTATGCTAGATGATTATAAAGTTCACAGTCAATTTTACAACCTTACACAGTACAGTGAAAACATCAGGATAGGTTAATAAGGATGGATGGATGGATGGATGGATGGATGGATAGATGCTTACTTTGTTTATATTGTTACGGGGGGAGCTGGAAAACCCAGGCGCAGACACAGAGAGACTGGTGAAGAATTTATTTAAACCAGAAAACTAAAACAATACATAAATGGAGAACTGAACTGGGGGGGAACAAAACTAAACCAAACTACTTCTAACAAACGCTGTGAATTCAAAAACAGAAGACGACAAAACTAAACTGAATTAACAAAACTAAGCTAAGGAGGGGTACTTACAAGATGGGGGGAACTGACAACAGAAGGGGCAGGGAAGCAGGCTCAGGAAATCTGGTGAGAACGGAGACGAGGCTGGAGCTACTGGCTGGAGACATAAGCAGGGCTAGCGGGAATCCAAAAGAAGAACTGAGTCCAAGTGAGGGAAATCCAGAGGAGGGGAGAACAGAGTCCAAACGTGGAAAAGCAGAGTCCATGTGGGGACAGAGTCTTTGAAAGCATGTGGGTCGATGATCCGGCGGGGAGTGAATGACAGCACAGAGCTAAAATAGCTGGAGGTGAGGTGGAGAACAGGTGAGTTGAGTTCAGCTGACACTCACTGCAGTGATCAGCAGGTAGAGTGCAGGCAGGTGAAGCAGGGAGAACAGGAGGGGAAACAGGGAAAGAAAGAGACATGAGGGAGAGGTGACAGATACAGGGAGTCAGACAGGTCAAAATAGATACAGAAGGACAAAGAGGAAGAAAGAAGGAAGAAAAGAGGGGGAAAGAGGGAGAGGAACAGGGCCTGGAGCAGGGATCATGACATATCTCCTTGGGGCAATTCAAGGTATCCAGTAGCTCACACATGTGCCATTCAAGAAAAAATAGGAAAAAATGTGCAAATCATGCTGGTAGATGAACAGGTGCAAAATCATGCAGGTATTTTACAATAAAAAATAGTTTTAAAAAGTGTTAATACAGTATAACAATAAAAATAATAATAGGTTGGGATCAGAGTTCCTTCGTTTCACAAAAAGGTTAAACCTGGTTTGATTTTAATTAGTTAGTAGTACAGAACGTTGTTTGCCGTGTTCAGACTACACTACACAGTTTCCTGCAGAACCCTGGCAATTCTGTCATAGGCTCCAGAAAGCGTCCCAGAGCAGGTCATTTCCATTGTTAAGCACTTCATAATTCTCTTTCCCAATTGCAGCAGCTGCCAAATCACCATCAATCATCTGGAGAGGTTCCCAAAGAAAGCCAGAGGAATAGAACAAGTCGCCCAAACTAACCACACACTGCCTTAAAACCTCAAAGGTGCAGTGTACCAAGGAGGACAAACACTTGAAGTGGTACCAAATATGCCATCTCTATCAGGCTGGGGTTGGGTACATCCAAGCAGTGTGGTAAACTCCTCCACTTCAAGCCAGTTCATTCTTTAACTTTTCAAAGTTGTGGCTACATAAAACACAGTCAGGAGCATCACAAATGCAAAAAAACCCCTAAATGCACAGCTCTGTGTCAGTGTGGAGGAGGCGGTGAAGGAGACAGTGAAGGATAAGAAGAAAACTATCAAAAGTGCCTCTAAAAATATGCTTTTTGAAGTATATTTCACTGGTTGACATGTTAATTTTAGGCACATTGAATAGTGATCTAGTACATAGATATGACATTATAAAATCTAGCTTAGGTTCTCAGATGATGTGATTTATTTTCTTCACACAACATCTTTGAATGTAGCGTTAACTATTTACCTAAACAGTTCATGATGTTGTGTGGTGACAACTTTCAGAAGCATCATTTTGAAGGCTATTGTTTGTGTCCATTGTTGTTTCTCTAAAGTGAGTCACTGGAACCTTGTTCTGATGGCATCATGCCGGTTGTGAAAGATGATGAGCTATGATTGGTTGGGGACCAACATGGAGCCTGTGCACTCACCTAACCTAAGGCAGTGACCATCTTTTTGACTGAAATATCATATAGTCTGCTGCATTTGTCAATCAAATATGTACACACACATTAGTGATAGATCTGTTTGTATCACTGACGACATGATTCCAGTGATTATTTTCTTCTTACCAAGTTAATGTCATTGCGTTGACTTTCCAAAGTTTCCATTAACTGTTGTTTGGGGTTTCAACTGAATAAGCCTCAAAACTCATCTATTGTTGACCCAATGCAGAATTTCTAGACGTTAGATTGTGCAGCTACATGCAGCAACATGAATTCGTCCTGACAGGTTATTTTAAACACATTTCTGCATATGGCCTGATAATCATTGCTTCTTTCCAACGCTGCTCAGGTAGAAAGAAGTACGTTTATTGCACTGCTTGAATTTTAATTTCCATGCAATGTCTCTGCTCCGTATATCACCTATTTTGTTGTGACATTACTCAAAATGACAAATAGTTGACATCATTTCTTTAATGCAGCGTATGGAAATGAGGCCGTTCCTTATTCCTTCATGTTGCCGTGACACCCGGCTCCCTTCCTCGCTGCTTTCATGCGAGGCTCTCCAAAACTCCTGCTGCCTCTTCATGGCAATTTAATGAGAGCCCCAAGTAACAAAGTCTAATTTTGTTTGTTGCCTTTGTTGGGAAGGTAAAATGGCAACCACAGTAATAATGCATGTGCGAGCATGACCTGCGGTCAAATGGTTTAGTATTCTGAAACCTACATGCTGAGGCTTAGAAATAGATTTCTATTCAAAGTTATCTTGGAGTTGTGTGTAACAGTAATATACAGTACAGCAGCTTTTCAGACCCAGCTTTCTGTTCTCTAATTGCTTTACCGCATTGTCTTTTGTTTACAATAGACAGTAACAGCCATGAAATTAAAGCTACCCACATAGTGTGATGGAGCCCAGTTCTTGTGCCTTTTGACTCTTCTGTTCTCTAGCGCTGACTTGAAAATGCACATATGGGAGATGCAGAGCCTTAAAAGCTTTTATTTCTACTTTTTTGTAACCACTTTTCTATATTCTGTATTTTGGTATCAACAGTGGATCAGTATACTTTGTCTAAAATGAAAAGTGTCTCTTGTATTTATGAAACCAGTGAGAGTAAGTGTAACAATTACCTGCATAATCCATCAATCTGCCAATACTTTTATTCTTAATTAATGGTTTAATCTATTAAAAATCATCAATCATAGCCTTGAAGAGACAAACACGATGTCTTTAAAGATTTTGAAATGTTCTAATTTGAGAGAAAGGAATTGGAAGCTCTGAGCATTGTTTTCAGTATTTTTACTTCACTGAAAATTATTGTAATAGTTGAAAATGATTATTGTTCTATCAATAAACTACTCAATTATCTACTTTTCACTCTTTTGCTGTTCCGCCAACCATCACTCCAGTTTAGTCTGGTGTTTAGTCTGGTGCTGTTACCAATTGTTTTTTTGCTATAGCAGCTTTTTCATGACGAAGTTAGCAACTCTTGTGATTAAATTCAACCATTTACTAGCTACAGAACCCACTGTTTCCCTCAGGAGACAGTGAAACAAAACAGAGCTAACAGGAGAATAATTCAACCTTCATCAATTTTTGCAGAAATGCGACTTTTGAGTCTAAATGGTGATACTTTGGAGGCTGAGTCTAGAAATTGCATTATCATATGCTTGCAAATTGTGGTAGTGGTTGTTGTGACTCAAAATGTGTAGGGTTTTTTGTACATTTTATGACTTTGAATCTTTTTGAAGACATTTTTGCAGTCAATTTATGTTTCTTTGCAGTTGTTTTGCATCTTTATTCAATTTGTGTCTATTTGTTTTGTGTCATTCGCAGCAGTCTTTTTGCACATCTTCATGGATATTTCTCTTTATGGTCTTCATTATCTTATTGGGGTTGTTTAATGTCCGTTAATAGTCATGCCACATCTCTTTTCACATCTCTTCTTGCACTTTTGTTTCTCTTTGTAGTCATCTTGTATCTTTTTGTTGTTGTCATCTTGGGTCTGTTTGTTGTTCTTTTGCATCTTTCCATAGTAATTTTCTGCTATTTTGTAGAAGTTTTTCTCTTTTTGTGATTGGTTTTCAGAATCTTTGTCTTCATTTTATTGATTTTTTGATCAATTTTACCAGTCATATAGTCACATTTTTACAGGCCTGTGACTCAGTGGCCGTTCTTCGTGACGTATGAGTTTGGTTAGAAGCCGTGCACATGCAGTCATATAGTGCAGTATCAGTGGCGTATGTTCGTAACTGCATCCCTGGATCCACACTGTTTTCTTCCTTTTACTGCTGGAGCCCCGCAGGACAGTTGGTGTTCCAGGTGTGTCATTTAGCAGGTGAGCAGTTCTGTCAGCACCTTCACCCTTAACCTTCCTCTCGCTGCCTCCCACCGTCCCCTTGTCCCCCTGGGTGAGAGCCAAACAAGGCATTGTTGGCTGCTCTAACACATCGGCCCACGCTGGGTTGATGTGTTGCATCCAGTTTGAAACCATTCCAGCTGTAACGTTGCTCCACTGGGAGGAATCCGGTGTTTTGTATGCTGATGCTGCATTGTGTGAGAAGAGCATGCCAAGGTTAACTGGGCTGTAGAGGCCGGTGGCTGTGTGCCTCAACATGGTATGTACCAACACACCTGCATGAGGAAATCTCCCAAGGCAGCGAGGGAATAAGACTCAGCTCTGCTCTGTTTGAGTTCTAATCAGGCCAATACAGTCAGGAACAACACAGGATAGAAACTTCTCACTTACAGTAAAGCTTCTCGCTGTAAAGGCTAAGATCTCTAGATTCCTGACCAGCATACATTTGCATCGCAATAAGACATTGATTTTTGTGGAACTTCCCAGACTCATAAAATAGATTTTAGCATTTATGTGGCAAATAAAGGCAGATACAGTCTGCAAAAAGGAATATTTGTCTGGGTCACTGATTAGCATAATGAAGGATGCTGTCAGCATTGTTGTCTACGTTATTCATGGCGATTATGAAGGAATATTTTGTAGCTTTATTCAACCCTTTTTAAAGAAATGTAGAATGAAATTTATTAACATTATTAGCATAACAACAGACATTCATACATTTTAAAACATCTGCAAACTTTTCAAAATCAAAATGTTTGGTTTGTTTTCCCACGTTGTCTGCTTTTGGCATATAAATCATGACGGACATTTTTGTTGAAGGTTATTTTGTCACTTTGTTAGGGGAAACTGCAACTTTGTGTTCCTGCTTAAATATTAAACTACGCCTGACAATACATGACATGCTGGACATGAAAGTCTTCGTACAGCACTTTATTGCGCTCCCCAAGTGTTTTACAAGTTAATTATTTTTAAATTGCTGTTCGTTTATGACCTTGAGTGTTTGCCAGCAGTTGTCTTCTACTTCGCCTTCGTTGGCACGTTGCTAGATTAATGTGTGTGTTGCCATCAACAGCTGCAGCACTATGGTGCCGCTCATCTATAGGATATTCATTTTGGGAATGCAGGTACATAGACATCAAGTGATGTTTGACTTTTGAAAAGTTGATCAGGACAAAATGTTTCAAATTACAGTGTTTGTCAGCAAAAAAAAAATTAAGAAAAGAAGAGGAAAAGAGAGCAAACTGAAACAAATTGAAGTTTAAAATCTTTATATGCCATCAAAATCACTTTATTGTGTTTCTTAAAAAAAACGTATTCAATAATAATAATAATAATAATAATAATAATAATAATAATAATAATAATAATAATAATAATAATAATAAAATAAAGTAATTCAAGTCATAAAATGCGAAAGAAAAATGTATGGACACAAGGAAAAATGTTCTATATGATGATTTATGTTTTTTAAGATCATAAAAAAGCTTTCTTTTTATGATTTTATAGCATTTTAAGTGTGTCATACGGCACAAAACACATTTTTTATTTCTATAGCCATGGTTGTGTTGTTTCTGTAGAGGAGCACAATTTTATATTGCAATAAAAAAATAAATAAAAAATGAGCCCACAGTGAGCAAAAATTGGAAAGGAGCAAAAAAAAAAAAAAAGCCCAGATACTCAGAGGGTTAGTGTTTAAGTTGTTGCAGTACTGCATATAAAATAAAATAAAAATCCCTACAGCTTAGCTTCAGTGCCATAAAGCTACACTGTAAGTACAGTTCATATAATGAGGAAGAGGTTGAATAAAGTCAGACTCCTGTCATGTTTGCTCTTTTTTATTGATATCATTCAGATTTAATTTCTTCATTTATTTCTGCATAAAAGTGGAGCAGAGCAGAGAATATACTCTGCTTTTGTAAGTGTAAGCTACAGTTCTTGGGAGCAGTCCAGAGCCCAACAGACACGCTGCCAGATGGCCACGCTTTCTGTTGCACTACAGTTTGGCACTAAATGGCACAACTTGAATTAATGCCTTATGTGTCTAAAAAAAAAAACTCAAAAATGTTAAAGAATGGCAAACTGCTGGCCTAATATGGTTCCAATAACCCACAACTTCTGATTGTGAATGAGAAGCTAATCACCAGATGAATTTTAAGTAGGTTATTATGTTAAGCCTGACAGTAAAACGTGTAAACAACATAAAATCACATTATTTTATCATGGCCTCTTGCTATCTGGGCTCTTTGGGACAATATTCTGTATGAAATTAGTTGCTAAAATGACATTGTTCACATAGAATTTTGGCTCATCTTGTCATATCTTGTAAATATAAAGTGGAAAATGCCTCACTTGTTTGAACTTATCAGTTATTTAAGTCATCACTCATGAACTCATAGTTTAATTGGTTTTGGGGCTCCATCTACTGCACCTTTTAACATCCACTGACTTGTATAGAGAGGCAGCATCTGGAGGAAGGTTGCATTGAAGAAATAGACCGATTAGTCAAAACAGAAAGAAAACATTGCACAACATGCACCGCTAAAGCCCTCAATTGACTAGCCATGGCTGTAGAGTAGCCGACTATATTACGTTTTCTAGATTCCAAAACCATCTTGCCACTGAATATAAATCATAAGCAGTTTACCCCATTTGAGATCTTTTCTTTTTGCTATTTTGACAAAAGCTCTCATGTTCTTTCAGTCCACTGAAAGAAAAAGACGCGGGTCTGCTAACAAATCTGACTGAGAAAGAAGAATAGTTACCTGTTGACGCTTTGCCACATGCTGTTTTGTTCTGCATTCCCCTGCAGTATGTTCAACCATCCTTCAGGAATTGCACAGCCAGACGGGCCCACGTTACTAATTATGCTCATGTGTTACAAGGCTTGTGTTTGTTTTTCCATTCCTTTATCTGCTCCTGGGGGATAAGGAGATATACGCCAAGAACGCACTGTGAAGTGGTTCGTTGAGTCGGTGGTGGTGGTGGTGGTGGTGGTCATGCACAGCGGAGTGGCCCAGATGAACACAAAGCCTTCCCTGTAACACAGATTCCAACACTCAAAGCCGTGATAAACTGCAATAGTTAACTGTGAGGTAGCCTCATTTTTTTCTTCTTGTCAGGCCTCCTTACGTGGTACGAGCTGGGCAGTGGGCAGTATGAATAATTAAATCTTTGTATTTACTACTGAGGCTTATAAATGTGCCTCCCTCTCGACTCCAGCGATGTGGTGCTGATGAGGGAGCCGCGATGGAGAGACTGATAGGGGGAGGGGCACCACTGCAAAGCCGATTTCCAAAGGCCTCACAGAGAGGCAGCAAAGGTTAATTGGATTCTGTCAACATGATATTGTCAGCCGATGTTTCATTCTCTCAGATCACCACTCAAACGCCAGTTTTTAATTTTCTTCTTTGAAGGACATAATAGTTTGATCTTGTCATAATCAGTGCTCAGCAACATTATAAACCTATCAGGATGGGAGATCCCTCTAAGACTGTTGTGCAAGAGCTTGTTGATTCGTGATTTTTTTTTTCCTGGAATAAAGGTAGATAAAAACACCGGATTCTTACTCCAATATGGAAAAGAATAACTTCCCAGCCTTAGAGAGCCGTGTCCCTCTTTTGTTAAGTAATACCACGAGTAGGCATGCTTACAGCCTATCTAGCAAAAAGAGAAAGATTTGGATTGCCACATTATATAAAGCAAAAACGGCTTAAACCGGCTTTTTGAGTAGCACAGTACACAGCTGGGTTACGTAACTGCCGGAAGTACATGCTACTCATCCATCAGGAGGAAGTAAAGAGGTGGGGGGTGTTTTTGTCCCTGAGATTTGTGTCAGCAAAAACACACACACACACACGCACGCACACACACACACACACACACAAGTAAAAGTTCTCACGCTCCAAAGCTTAGCGCTGTGTGTTGCAGACAGCGCCTGTGTTTGTGTTTATTCCTGCCCCGTCTGGAAGTCGGCTGCTTTCACTTCGTTCTGATGGATGAAGCCGGAGCTGCTGTGGTGCAGCAGCAGCAGCAGCAGCAGCAGCAGCAGCAGCAGCAGCAGCAGCAGCAGCAGCAGCAGCAGCAGCAGCAGCAGCAGCAGCAGCGCAGGACTGTTTCCACATGAACTGACCTTGTTGTACTGTGCTGATTAAGAGCGGGACCGTACAGTATTGACTCTTCACCAACACCATCACCCCTGAAACCTGACTCCCCCCCAGCTCGCTGCTCCCTCGGGAAACCAAATGCAGATGATCGTTTTAGTGTCACTGGCTGCACTGTGAGTGAATCGCTTACTGACACCAGGATTCGCTGCTCCTGAGGCGTCATTTTTCTGCATCTGCGCCTGCTATAGCATTAAACTTAACATGTTCCACCAGCGTATGCAAACTAAAGACCGTATTTAACTACAGTTGATAGCGGCTGGTAACAGTAAAGGTCTTAAACTCTGCTTTTTTCATGTTAGTTTAAGGGACGTGATCCAAACAAGTATGACTCAAATGTTTCCTAAATATCAGCTCTGACATGTAAGAGGTGGAACATTGAAACTATATCTAAACCTTATCGTCATGACTAAGCAGACTCTGGTTGAATGGATGTCACCAGTGTAAGAATGCTTTTCTGAGATATGGAACATCTATAGAGTGGGAGGACCATAAACTGAATAAAGACTGATCTTTGGAGGACTTTGCACATTGAAGACGGTTCTAGTTTATCAGCTATCTTTTCTATTTTATTTTTGTATCCACTACAGTAAGTGCAGATGTGTTGTTCTTACTACTTCATGCCACCTTAGTGTAGGCTATGTGGATCTCATGATATGTAGATTGTTGAATCCCACAAGGAATCACAAAAGTTCTCAACGTCATTTTCCAAAAATTATCTTTTCATAGAGCTAACCTGCACTTTTAATTACTAATTTTCTGGTGATTTACATTCGATGCATCACTAATACTTTTCTAATCAACATACCGTTGCCATTTATTTTATTGTCTTGCTGTTGTTACTTTTCGGCCGACCAATCATTTATTAAACAGGGCAGCAACCATCACCCTGGTAACGCAGAAAATAGAGGACAAGCTTCAAACATCTTGTAAAAAGCATAACAAGGTCGTTTTGGTGCATAAACTTAACCAAGCCTCTAATAAGTAGTTATTTTTGTGAAAGTGTCAGGAAATTAGTGAAGCTTTCCAAAAACTGTGAATAAACCAAACAGCAAGTGAAAACTGAAAGTCAACATCAAGTGAGTGCAAACTGGAAATCTTTCCCTCCTACATCACAGTCTTAACTTTTTGGTGAGAAAACATAATGAGAAGTGACTCTCAATGTTGTTACTAACTAGCATGTTTTCTTTCGAGGTTCAAGAACATACATTTACTGTTGTTACTGAGCAGGGATCATGACATTTACTTGTGTAATGTACAACTTTGAGTTTTTTTTTTTTAAATCTGTGAAAGTCCACTTTGATACATTTTGGAGGCAAATGTTGTTGGCTTTAATTCACTACTTTTATTCGACAGCTTTAGTTACTGCTTACTGTGCAGAGTTGGTTTGGTAACACAAAATAGAGTTTGGTCAGCAAATACCACTCTGCATTTTCTAAATGGAACTACTTTTTATACAAATCAATCAGTCTGACCATTACCAGCTGACACAGGTATTAAAGTAAGTATACACATAATCCAATAAATAGACTCATTCCGGATAGTGACCACTTTTACCTTTAGTACTTTTAGTATATTTCACTACAAAAACTTCTTTGATATTCGATGCCAACAACTCTGCAAATGATGATCAATAGTTTTAATGCCATTAATGAATCAGATAAGGAAAAATCTAAACTGGAGCTTGAAAATGAAAAATGCTTAAGTATGTAATAGTGTTAGAGAATGACGTTTGAGGCTTAACAGTGAAAGCATTGACTGTTTTACTTATCTTACAATTCCAAGCTTATTTTGAGAACGTGTATTAGCTGCTGCAGTGGTTGTCTGTACTGACTCTGACTGTGTGTTTGTGTGTTTCTGCATATGCTCCATTATTAGGCTTAATTAGTCCTTGAAACCACTTTGCCAGCCTTCTGACGGTTTACAAGTTTTGGGAGCGAGCGTGTTTAGAGACGGACATTATGTAAGCACAGAACCTGCACTCCAGTGATAACAGGAGGCTTATGTGGCAGGCGGTGGGAAATCTCCATCCGGGACTTAACCTCCATGGATGAGAGATTATTACTGGCAGCTCTGGGTCACAAAAGAGCACAACCCATTTGTCCTGTAGGGCACGTTTATCCACATGGCATGCCGCTTTTAGATTTACAATTTATGCAGGGTCTTTCTATCACCCGCTGCATCACATTGCAATGAGTTTAGGGGTTTTACAAATTGCGATTCACAGAGCAACTACAAACTATTTCAGGCATTATTCTTATGCATGTTGAGCACTGCTTAAATAAGAAGGACAAAACGTGACAAATTCATTATCAGATATGAGGTTTTTCTGTTACTTGTCATGCCAAAAGCACAAACAGTCTCTCTTTCTGTTCCAGCATTCGTACCCTGATGTCTCTCGATGGTCCCTGATTACTGCACTGATGTAAAAGTGGCTGTAATTTGAACGTGTTGTAATTTGGACAAGCAGTTAATTAAGGTTTGGCTGCTCAGTGTTCACACCAGCCCAAGTCGGAGATTCATGGTGTTTTCCTTCATACTACTCAACCTCATTCCTTTAAACTACATGCATGACTTATTATCAGAAGTTAAAGCAAAGAAATACATCCATTTAGAACTCATTCAGACGCTCCATAACAAACAGGAAATATATGAAGCAAATTACTGCCAGTGTTTAGTTGGAGGAGATGGAAGAGAACTAAGCAGCTGTTAATCTTTCAGATTTATTGTTTACAAGGGGCCTGCAATATATTTAACTGTGTCTTTTATCATTAAACACTGTGGTCACATTCATTTTACAGAAACGCTGCTTAAAATGTGAACCTAAATATCTAAATTACTAAAAGTACTCAAGCTAGCACACATGGGGTAGAATTAACAATTAATTAGAATTAACAAAAACTATGTTAATATGAATGTTTCGTTCACTAAACCTTGCATTTGTCGTGTCACTTCTGGTCATGAATAACAATTTTGTTGTTAGTAGAGTTGCAAATCACAATTATTATTCTTGATGCTGATTTTCTTGTTCTGTCTTTATAATGACGAAAACATTCAGATCATTTTTTTCAGAGTCCAAGGCCGTATTTTCAAATGTCATGTTGCATCCAAACAACAGTGCAGAACCCAAAAAATATCCAAAAAAGAAAAAAAAAGAATCTGAGCATTTTTGGAAATAGTTGCAGATTAATTTTCATTTTTACTGGAATATTACTACATTTGACTGATGGCTTCTAATTTGACTCTATCATTGTCAGTGTGTCCCTCTGTCTGTTGTCAGCTGCTTCACTTCTTTGAACCCACAAATTTTTTAATTGATTGGCGTGAAATCTGGTACTAACATTCATGCCGACATCAGGTTAAGTTGCCATAATGTTGGTGGCCCATTAGCATCATCACTAGCTCAATATATCAATTTGTCTGTCCAGTGGTTTATGGAAGCTAATACAGTTCAGCTGATCTCACATATTTAGTGTTGGCTAGGAAAACAAAAAAACTTGTGAAACTAAAACGATGTAGTTATTTGACCTGTGTACAATTAGCATGTTAGCAATGGCATAGTGTTTGCAATCTTACCAACCCACTGTCTGGGCTCGAAAGGCCAATTTGTGGTTTTTGCGTTGCCAATGTGGACTTTGAAAGCAGACTGTAGACAGAATAAGGCTCTACTCATACTACGGTAGGTATTTCTGAACGGGTGGCTGTGATTTTACAGTTTTTATAGGACTTTGTTACTGGTTACAAATTGGGCTGCGACACCATATCAGTGATTATTATGTACAAGATTACACATAGCACAGGATATCTGAAGATTTTAGAACTTTTGACTGCGATTGGGCTCTGTTGATGTAGAGTATGTACAAATCAAAGCTAAGCCAAAGTCCAGCAGCAACCACTTCAGTTCTAACACCATAACAATAAAATATAAAGACGACCCTCGCAGATATCACACACACCTTTGTGAACGAAAAGTATGAATTGGCCAACAGACACATACATATTTATTCTTGTAGAAAATGTGTCAAAATTTGACTGTTTAATGTTCATTTTATTGCTTTGACAAAATGGAGATGAAAGTGCAATTACTGTGTGGATTATTTTCCCTGTCAGTGTTGTTTTTTGTTTGTTTAAAGGACTAAGTTTACATCCTGCATCTGGTTAGTCATTGGCTTTGACTGCATTCATATTGTGTGTAATTGCAGTTGTGGTTGCCCCTAAGCAAGAATCCTCTTATCACTGCTAATTTAATATGTATTGTTTATTAATATTTCAACACATATAAAAGGCAACAATTACATTTTATGTTACACATTAAAAACACATAAAAAACAAACAAACAAAAAGCAATAAATTGCATTCTAACCATGTTAAAAACCTTATATCAGATGCAACTGTGCCACAGCTAGTGGCGTGATATCTCACAGTTTCACAGCTTACTTTCTAGCTGAGGAGTTTTTCAGGACCCCACACAAAAAATATCTGAGAAAGCAGTGGAAAGATGTGACAAATGAACAGAGCATATCAACACAGTCTTAGAGTTAGTGAATCGGAGGACCAACAAAGCTGAAATCGATCCTAATACTACCTGGCTATTAGTTGAACTGACAAACTGTCACTGCTTTTGGGGAAAAATAAATATATTTTCAAGGAAATAGAAGAAATATGTTTGCAGATATATGGGCAGTAGACTAAAGACAAAAAATGCCCTTTAAAGAAGGAACATAATATGAAACAATTTGGAAGCTGCTGCATTATTAAACCATTATTCAGAACAGGCAGACTTTAAGGGTATGTATTACAAGCACATATTGGGGCTCATGATGCATCACTTACCAAAATATAGAGGAAAAGCAAGATGTAATGTGATAGTGAAGATGAATATTATCATGCATATGTTGAAGGAAATCTTGGAGGGATTGGCCAAAGTGCCAGTTAATGTTAGCGAGAGCATCTGATCATTATAAAACTTCTGCACTCCCCTCCAAAATCATCATCCCTTCAAGGCCAAACCAGTGTTGCTGTTTCCCATGTACAGACTTATCTCAGGCTGATCAGAGCCATCTATTTAATACTTGTTTTTATATCAGCCTTTACCTAACATCTCTTGAAGTTAATGTTCCTTCGGCTTGAAGGTTTACGAGGTTCATCAAGAGCAACATAAATCTTCATTCCAAGGTGAAGAGTGGTTAAGCCCCATCTGGGCGTGGGTTTTGCATTATCGCTACTGCTCTCAGGGCTCTTCTGATATTAGCAGAAAATGTTTCATCCCTATACTTGTGATTGTTTGATGCTCGTGGGCCTATCAGACACCGGAGCTCTCACTGCACAAGGAATGACTTTGCAAGGACTTTCTTTTCCCAGGAAAGTACACGGCACATTTCATTGTGAAAACTTTGGGAAAGTCTTTAAGAAGTACATTGTGAGGTAAATCTCTCTGACTGTAGGTTTGCTGCACTGGGAGGTCATGACTTGTGATTGTACAGTAGCACCGGCCTCAGTACTGACAAGTGACTTCAATGACTTCACAGTGGATGCTTGCTCCATTACTCAGCCTGCTGCAGCAATTAGACACTAGGAGGAGATGTATAGGTGGTGTATTTATGGACAGTCCTCTATTTGGCCTGATGGTCATGTCCTGTCTCTCCCTCCACTCTGCCTCTATGGCCTTTTTGTCCAGTGTAGCCTTGTCTGGACTGTACTCCCAGCTTATTGGGAACTGTGAAAAAACCACTCAAATTCAATCAGCTCTTCAAGTGCAAGGCACAACCTTTGAAGCTCAATGAAGGACCCTCTGTAAATTGTTACAACCTTATAACAGTGAGTCAATAGTGGCAATATTGAACCTGTTCTTAAGCCTTTGCACTTCAACAATATCAACTTTGATGCAATAGCAATGAATAGCCATTGAGCACTGTGTATCACTGTTGTGCTGTGTCCATTTTAGTCACAGTAGTACTAGGCAGCCTCTCCACTGTGGCCATACGAAGAGTGTTGCAGACAATCAAAATAATGGTGGCAGGTTAAGCTATTTAGATCTTTTTTCAGCAGCTGTATTAGAAATCCAACTGTTGAAGTCATTGTGATCATCTGAGAGGCAGATTGTTCATATTTCTACCTCTACCATTTCTACCAGAAACTCTACATGTTTCTTAAATGATTTGCAGGCAACCATCCATCCATTATCCATCCATTATCTATACACCGCTTATTCCTCACTAGGGTTGCGGGGGGGGGCTGGAGCCTATCCCAGCTGACTCGGGCGAAGGCAGGGGACACCCTAGACAGGTCGCCAGTCTGTCGCAGGGCTACATATACAGACAAACAATCACTCACACATTCACACCTACGGGCAATTTAGAATAATCAATTAACCTCAGCATATTTTTGGACTGTGGGAGGAAGCCGGAGTACCCGGAGAGAACCCACGCATGCACAGGGAGAACATGCAAACTCCATGCAGAAAGATCCCGGGAAAGCTGGGACGCGAACCAGGGATCTCCTCGCTGCAAGGCGAATGTGCTAACCACTACGCCACTGTGCAGCCTGCAGGCAACCAAATAAGGTTTAAAATATGGCTAAGTTTGTCTTCAGTACAGAGGTTGGGGTGGGTGGTTAAATGTACAAAGACTCTAAACCCCGAGATCTGCAATGATCTTCTCACTAACAGTTGGCATTACTTTTAACTATAACCATGTATATGCCTTAAACATATGTTTTAGCTTCCCAGACCAGAGATTTCCAAGTTTTTCACAAGAAAAAACCAACACTAGAGAATTCATACCTAGACTGTCAGATCACACCTCACTAGTTTTATCTCATGAGCCGTTGTAGTGCTACAGTCTCCTTGGTAAATGTGTGTGCACATTCTTTCAAAACATTCCATGTGATTCAGGTTATAGATATTTAATGTACTCAGCATACAAATAACCAGTGATACAGGGAGATATTATACAGTCATTTCGCAACATTTCATCAGCTAAATTACCTTTAGTATCACCTGACAGCAGACATTTTCCACTTCAGTCAGCATTTTAGCACATTTCCCACATGTACATCTATTAACACAGGCACATAGAGTAAAACGTTGACATACAACTTGTGAGTGAAAGACTAAATCTAACATAATGTATCCCTATAAGTAGGTGATGAGTGTCATACTTACAGAACAGAAACATCCTGCAGTAATCTTTGTTGCTGCACATGTGCTGCTGTGATTCGTACAGTCCACTATCATACTCCAGATCAGATTTTCTTTGACACCTACAGCATGACAAGAAAACAGAACCTTAGCACAACATACAGTTGTAAACAAAAGTTTATGTAGACTTGTAAAGACCATGTATGTAATGGTACTCTTGATTTTCCGATGACTCTCACAATTCACATTTTCTATGTATGACTGATTGAAACGCTTGAGTCTTAGTCACAAAAAACTGCGACACATTGTGGTTCTTTCATAGATTTATTATAAGTCTTCTGGGTCAGAAATATATGTATACAGCAACTTGATTTCTCTGTTTTGGTGATATAGAAAGTTAATCAGTTTTTCCTTGTAAAATGGCTTTTCAACTTCTTGTGAGCAATTACAGTTGACTAGAGCTGCTGACTCCTCTGAGCCAATTTAAATAGGACCCATCTGATACATTCATCAGACTCTGAGGAAGCAATTCAGTAGCTTGAACAAGTTATGAAAGTCACATTAGACCCATTTCAAAGCAGCTACAGATCCCAGAATCATCTGTGCAAAAAATCATTTGTAAGTATAAAGTCCGTCGTACAGTTGTGTCACTGCCATAGTCAGGCAGAAAACACAAACTATCACCTGCTGCTGAGATACAATTTCGGTCAGGATGCTCAAGAGTCAATCTGTCTGTTATGAATATACTGCGTACAATCATCAGTCCATCCATTTGAATATAAACCAATGATAGACTAATAAATTGTGGACAAACAGACCTTTATTGATAGCTGTCCATCCATCCATGGTATAGATGGAAAGACAGACAGATATCCACTCCTATTTATCCATCCTCCATCATGGATGGACAGAGATGGATTAATAGATAATATCCAAACATTTCTTTCCATCTATGTAGCAATGACTCTGATGGATGGATGGTTTGATGAGAAATGGATAGGTGGATACGTGTCAAGATCTATGAATCACCAAACAGTATCCGCCTGTAGTACATATGTAGAATTGTATTGAATTAACTGCGTTCAAACAGACTTTACTAGCAAGTTTTGCAATAATCATCTCTTTGTTACAGTTAACCCCGTCAATGGCAGTAGTTGTAGCATTCCACTTTGCTAGTTTCAGTGGAACTGTACAAGAAACAGGATCCAAATTTCTAAGTCTTCATGTGTATCAGAGATTTAAATGTTGCTTCTATGAAATAAAGATGAATAGAACTCAAATACTTTTAAAATTATTTAGCCAAAACCATAATATGTTAGGTTGTACAAACCCATTCATTGCTTTTTTTCCAGCTGATTTGTACTTTGTAACTTTGAAATAAAGTTATGTTGGTTTAATTAAAAGTACTGAAATATTTGCGCTCTATCTCATATGTGCGTTATGTGCCGGACTGCCATTAGCTGTTAAAATATGACAAAATGTCCTGCTGGCAATAACTGACACTTCAGATTTGAGCTGCGAAGGTCATCGATGCTAACAGCTTAGATAAGAGAAAGTAATTTGAATCTGCTTCCTCTTGTCTTGAGCTTCCGTACTGTCCGTATCTGTTTTCCACAGCCTCTGCTGTCGTCTTACATTACACTCAGCCTGGTACATTCTGATCATGTCTCATCTTCTGTCTCTCTCCTCCTCCTCTTCCTCCTCCTCTCTCTGCTCTCTACCTGGCACTGAGCTCTGTGTGCTGATTCAGCCCGTTGTGCATATATGAGAGGTTCCCGGCCCTGATTTGAAGGCATTAAAATGCTGCAGGCAGTGGACTGGAGTAATCTTTCTTTCTGCCAGGCGCGACGTTCAACTCAGCGGGAGTTAGCACGGTGCCCTTCTTGGTATACACTACGCCACGATTCATGCTGCAACATGTCACCGCCCATGCATCACTTGCTGTCTGATTCTGAATGAAAATATGCCTCTATATTTTCCTGAACTTCATGAAATGTGCATTATGAACTGCTTCAATGTTCCTCTCTCTTTTTTATGTTGCAGGCGGCACACCTCATTGCCTATAGAAGTCTCTGAGATCCCTCTAAACCTTATTGCCCCTCCGTGTAGAAGAAGTTACCCCTGTCGGAAATGGAAGTCTGCATCGTTTGGGTAAATTGAAGCTTGTTTTTTTTTTTTTTCATTCATTAGACCACAACTTTCTAACCCCATTTCCTGACAGTTTGTCTCATTACTGCAGTTTCTGTCCTGGTGCTAGTTTACAGCATCACTCTTTTTTTCAGCCTGATGAAACACCTCATTTCTGATCTTTCCAATCCCCTTGCTGCTGTTGAGTGTTTCTTTGTTTGTCAGTCTTTTTCCTTTTGCTCATGAAAACTTCCACCGCCTACGGTGCACAAGCTGGTAGGTGGCCTCCTCAGCCTTCGCAAATCCACTCAGACAGAAAATGAACAACACCCATTACGACCAAAGCTGTGAAGTAGAAGCTCAGTAGGGGGACGGACTACTTTTGAGGACATTTCAGTCTTTCGATCCCTCTATCTTTTAGTAGTTGAAGGATATCATAGAAAATGATTGACAAGCCTTGATTCTCTGCTCCGACTTTGCAGTTTTTGCATAGAACATCCTCTGGCACATAAAGTACAGCGATATCTGTCCGTCCGTTGCAGTCCTCTCCTCTGTGGATGCTTTTTCCTTGGAGTTCATTACAGCTGCTCAGCGAGGCCCTGAGAGCTCCTCTACAAATGAGGAGAGATGGGGAGAGATGAAAACCCTGAGAGCGTTGAGCAGTGGGACATAGGCTTCAAAAGCTTCGTGGCAATTTCAAAGGGTTTTTATTCTTGATGCCACGCTCACTATATCTATAACTATGCAGCGCTGAGCTTGAGAGTGATTCTAAAGGCAGGTTTGAGGGGAGGTGGCGGTGGTGGTGGGGAGGCTACCAAACCCTCATCCATGTGCATGTGGAAGGAAATGGTTAAAGTCCTAATGAGTTGTGTTTGCTCACCATGTTTATTGATTCTAATTAGCCGTGGAGATGAAGAGAGCACAAAGAATGAGTGCTAAACACTTGCGATTACAGTGAGGTCTTGAGCTGTCCCGCTCTATTAGCAAGTATTTGCCGAAGAACACGAAGAACAAGTGCACATCAATTACAATCGCCCAGGGAGTTGAGCTCCAAATGAAGTTTGGGTCAAGCTGGAACTTAGAATAGGAGGTAGGTGTGTAGATTGGATAATGAATGCAATTATGTTAAACCCCTGAGAGGCGCGGAGGAAGTGACACATTGCTGCACGTAAAATCACACTGTGAAGCAATATGCTGCTGTACAGTAAATCAGCTTCGGAGACAGATTATTGGGCTTTTATATTTGGAAGATATGAAATTTAAAGGTGTCAGCAGCAGGAAAGGGTAACAGCAAGAGATAAGATTACCCTCTTCTTTTGGACTTTTCCAGTATTGTACGTGTAGTCTTGCTGTGATACTGCTCTTCACTAAACATTGTTTCTTTGCTCAGTTCATGTTAACATAATACGAATTATAGAATAAAATGTTTTTCGTGATTCAGGCTGTGAGATAGCTTCAACGGGGGTTGCGAAATTTAAACTTGTATTACCAGCCTTGTCTCTGAGGGCTTATGTTACCATACAGCTTAATAGCCAATATGACTTTTCATGCCAAGAACAGCAAAAGTGCAACATATTTCGATGGCTCCATTCCACTAAGTGTTGAAGTACACCAGTGCCAGCGAGCTATGATGTACAGGAAGAGGACTGTGCTCAAAGATTAAAACAGTTATTTGTGAACTATGTCTGATTCAGTAGGAGGTGGTTGGGGTGGATGGTGGGTATATAGAGCACTCAGTTCTCATAGAGTTCACATCCTTTCTGTGATTTCGGCAACAGAAGCCCTTTAGTTAAATTTAGTGAAATAAGATAGTTTTGGTCAAGTAAACATGTTGTCATCTCTTCCTAAGTTTAATCAAATGCTGTTAGTGGCAAAACAGAATCTTTAAAATGTAGCTGAAAGGGCATACTGTATTGCAAAATCAGATATTGTCAGTGAGTATAATACTATCTCAAAGTGGACAAAGGCATTGAACGAACAGATATGTTTAACCTAATCCAGTTGTACAATTGTCTTTGAATTACTGGTTAAGCTTCAAATCCATTGGTATTTGCTATATTCAGTGTCCAAGTGCCACACTCTTTACCACAGGAACAAACACTCATCTTAAAGTTGCAGTAATAAAAATGCAAAAAGCATCAGGGCAAACTTCTGTCAAAGGTAAAAACCCAAAGGAGAGATGACAAATCAAGAAATTAATTTATGTGAGAATGCTATTGTCATGTTGGAGACAAAGCAAACCTTTGTTAAGGTCACAAGGACAAAATGTACAGCTATAAACATCTCTCAAGTTTAAGAACTTGGAGAAACATGACAAATGCAATTGACATTAATGCTAAAGACTCTTGGACACCGATTATAGCAATACAACAAATTAAGCCTTTTTTGCATTCATAATTAGACATTTTCAGTTCTAGTATAAAACATACATATAAGTGTAGCTTAAAAATCTGTTCACATGTATCTTTGTGTGCATAGTATTTTAGTAAACATAGCACTATATGGATAAGAGATTCTATGTTACCAGAAAGATATGTGCTAGACTGACTAAATTAGTTTCATATACTGGAGCAATCTTACTTTTATGCAGAAAAATGACATTCTTCAATCCATAAAGTTCCACAACAACCACCCACCTGGCCTGGTGCTGAGATTTGTACTGAATTAACTTTTAAGCTCAGTGATAGTTTGTTTGTACTGAGAGACCTCACGCTGCAGTAACTCTGATTCCTCTCTCTGACCACCCATCTTTCTTCAAACTGTGTTATTTTCCTTTGAATGTTTGCAGCTGCGAATGTGTCGAGTTCTGTAAGTGAGTGCAAAGTGCTGGCTGCAACTGCATTTGTTTGTGGATGTTCTGTTTAGACTCACTAATGTACAGGTGTGTCTCTCCCCAGTAATGTTTGCCAAAGTGGTCTCTCGCATAAACCAGGCTCTGTCTCAGCATATTGCCAGTCTTGGAAAACATTGTAATTTCGTGTTTGGAAAAAAGCCTAACTCCACAGAGCTGCATATTGGAGGACGATATGTTCATTTTTCACTGTGATCTGCTTCTTCTTTTGATCTGCTGTTCTTTTTAGATGGTTTTTCTTTTTTTCTGTTTTGGCTTTTTTTTTTTTTTATAAATAAAAGCTAAGCGAGGGCAGCTGCAGACTTTCAATGCCTTCCAAAGGACTGATGTTACTCTTGTTTTCAGTCTTTGTGTGTGTCGACATGGTCTCTGTCCGGTGGTGTGAGGTCGAGATTGTTTCCAGTGTTTGTGCCATCAAATGGTGTCCATCAGAAAGCACACTCTCATCTGTTTAAATGACTTTTGTAGCAACCTCAATATCCATTTCACTAGTTCTTTTTCTACTGACTGCTCTCTCCAGAATGGACAGTTTGTAGTTGAAACTGATATCACCCTACATGTACACTCTGTCTCCAATGGGACAAAACCGGTGGTGCTGTCACATTTCCCCTTGTGCTTGAAATATGCGGCCTTCAAGCAGAGATCCAACAAAGAGCACACCTGGTCTGGGTTGAGTTTCATTCTTTTACTGTCTGCACTCTTGATGACATCATATGCTCTCATCAGCATCCATTTTGTTTCACTGACACCTGCATACAAAAGCCTCATTTTTTTTTTGTCTGTGATATACAGTGCAGAGCTACATATTGGAAGATGTGCCATTTTTATCTGAATCCCTGTGTTTTTTTGGTTTACCTGTATATTAATTGAGTTCTTGGCATAGAGGCTATGGTGGATGTCAGTTGTGTCATTGTGTGTAGGATGATTGTAGAAAACAAGAAATAGTTGGCTTTAGAAGGGTTTAGTGTGATGTTGGAGTTCCTTTGTATTGTAAAATAATTAAAAATAATACCTGTTCCTTCTTCAGACCAGAAGGTCAATGAAGCCACAAAGCTTTAACATAAATCCATCCCTGCCCTGTCTTCATTTTCCTGCATGACTGTTCAACTACTGGGATGTATCCAGATAACAGTTCTTCACAAATTCCAAGTGTTTGCTCCCGATTAGAAGCACATTCATCATAAACCTGCCTGAGCTTTTACATTTTCCTTCGAGAAATATATTCCTGATCGAAATACAGTGAGACTTGATCCACAAGAACCAAGCGAAAATTAGATCCAAAATATACCTGAATAGAGTCTAAATAAGAAAGAACACAAACAGCAGAAACAAAGAGAAACTAATTCCAGTAATAATTAGTTTTGTATGCTTCAAGGATTAGTTCATATAAGTAATTAAAAATGCCAGAGGACTTTCCAATACATTGACTATAAATGTATAATTCTGTATCACAGCGTAATCAAAGCTAACGCTGAATTACTCAGGTTGTGGATTAAGTTTTGTTTCCTCAGAGGACCTTTACTCAAACACAGCTGTAAACTTTTGAAGAGGTCCTGCTAGAAACCAGATCAGGATACAGTATGCATCCCTACAACGTTGAATCCCTCGACTAGAACTTCGCTCATCAGCTTGTAAAGTGTTTTTGTGAGACACGTTCTTGCGCCACGTGTTCTTATTTAGCAGGTGTATCTGACCAGACCCCCCCAACTCCACTAACATCTGTCTCTCTGTGTCTCAGTAGTGTTCTTGGCTTAGGAATCAAAGATGTTAATTTGTTCCCGTCTCTCTTTGCTCTTGACTCGAGGAATAAGTTGTGCATGTTTAATGAATTCTGACCATCTCTGCGGTGTTGCCCCGGGTAGTCACACCACCAACCTCGAATGCAGCTGTACATCTTTTACAATTAGGAAAGAGGTGGTGAAATTAAATTGTCTCGTGTGTTTGTTCTGCAAAAAAAAAACTTCTTGAATGTGTGAAGAAAGAGGGAAGTGGCTGCTTCTCATTTCATGGTTATTCGATGAGCTTTCGCATCTTTGCTGCCACATTACCCTTCACCGATCCTAAGTCATTTAAATGACACTTTCTGACTTTACTTTGATGAAGTAAAAAGAATATAATCAGCAATTTTGTCACCTTGTCTGTGTCTGTTTCGAGACAAAAAAAAATCCAGTCAGTCGGTAAGTTGCTTAATTCAGCTCACGGACCTCCTGATGTAACAAAATATTAATTTGCCTCTGGCTCATGTTGGTGTTATTTTGTGCTGAGATGCACAGTGAGTGGCTGCTTTAGTCAACCCACGATACCCTTGACAAATGGCTGCGTTGCTTTGCCTCTGAAGTGAGGTGGGAGTGGCAGTGTGTGTGTGTGTGTGCGTGTGTGTGTGTGTGTGTGTGTGTGTGTGTGATCAGCATGCAGGCTGCATTGGGGTAAAGTTAGCCTCACACCACTCAGTCGACTGTGCCTTCATTTCATCTAGGCATGCTTTGATGTCCACTGGCTTACTGATGTAGCCGTCCCTTCCCAAATCGCGGCCCTACATCATTAAACTTTTCGGTGGCTCATGTTTCCATTCTGTACTTTCTCTCTGCCTCCGTTTGCGCCACCAGTTGTCATCCATGCACTCAACAGACTTGTCATTACCGGCCGACTGTATTGAAGCCATTCACAATAACGCTCGGGGATTTAGTCGTCTCTGCAGCCACGGCGCCTGATTGTGAAGCCGCTGTCTCCGCTCCGGTCCTGGAAGCAGCTATTGTTTTGTTTGAAATTTAATATCGTGTTCAATTTTCTGCATGCTGCCGGAGCTGCGGGTGGAAAAAAATAAAGTTGCTGATCGCTCTTTGCATCTGTGTGGTGGTTTGGGATTGTGACGCAGCATTCGGCACGTTCAGTTGGATGGGATTTATAAATAACCACAATGCTTGTCATTGGAGCTGGGAGAATATTTATAGATTTCTGTGAATACTCTGCCCCACTTACATTCATTTCACCACAAGCAGGCGTCGGCAGAATTGCGTTCTCTGGCCTTTACTGCTTACACTTCTTTAGAGGTGTTAATTACCTTATACCTCCTGCTGTTCTGCTCACTGCTATTCTCCTGTCAGGCCTACAGTACTCACAGGATTTTCAGTATAATACTGTTTTTTAATCAAATCAATGTGAGAACGACAATTACACTACTTTAAATGGGCGTTTCAACCAATTTTAGTCATTGGGAGACCTTCAGGTTGCAAAACAGTTGCATAATGTTTTCAATTAAGTGTAGACAAAACTTACATCTGCAGGAAATGTCCACTTTGTGTAAATTCTGCAAGGGAGAGTTAGAAGAATGCAACTGTTAACTGTTTCAAAGGACGATCCATCAATCCCTTAGCAAAGCGATTATTCTTCCCAGTGCACTATGAAAAATTACTCTCTTAAATAGTAATCACATTCTTTTTAATGTTCTTACAATATTCCGGGTGTCATCTCATTTGAAATCTGATGAAGCTTTGACATCCACAGACTGGTCCAGCACAGGAGGTGCAGGTGATGGAGATGTGAGGCGCCACCAAGAGTGGAAATGCAGCCTGTCAAAGTTGTCATGCCTTTGTAGCCGACGTGCAAATATTAGCTACTGATAAGCCCGATATTCAGGAATCTCCTGTTCTGAGTTTGAGGTTGTGTCAGTGCTACATCTTCAGTTTGACATTAATTACTCCTGCATTCAACCACCCAGGCTGTGCTGCCGAGTGATGTTCAGTAAATACCTCGAAATAAGCTGCCTGCTTGTCAAACCACACAAGATCATTTACTGCATACCAGTTTATGCTGGTTCAACTTGAAAAAAAACTGTAAATTCCTCTGCTGCATTAGGAATAATTTTAATCTAATTCGTCTATTAGTGATACCCACTTTATCCTGTAGAAGGTCACAATGAACTGGAGCTTATTCCAACTGACATTGCATGGGATGCGGGGTTTAGCCAGGAAAGGTCGCTAGTTCAACACAAGGCTAACAGAATAACAGACAACCCAGCACATCCTCACACCTACAGGCAACTCAGACCAGTTGGCCCACTATGCTTTGCTTGTTTTCATGTCTTTGGCTGTGGGAAGAAGCAACCGCTCATGCAAGCACTGGGAGAGTATACAAATTCCACACAGAAAGGCTCCAACCGAGCAGCAGGTTCAAACCCAGACCCATCTAGCTGTGAGGCAACTATTTTAAGCTCAGCACCGCCGTGCTCCCCACCTTATTTATTTATTGACCTATTGTTATTGAAGATGCAGTCCTAAAATGTCTTTTTTTTCTTTGAACTACAAAAAATAAGGTTGCCTGGGGAGTTGAAACTCTTAACTAGTGCATGCTGGGAAGGATGCTAATATGGTAAATATGCCTGTGTAGAAGCATAATTGAAAAAAGTTATGAGATCCCAGCAGTTCATACTTCTTCTTCTTTTCCTTTTGACTTTTCCCTTCAGGAGTCACCACAGCAAATCATCTGCTTCCATCTAACCCTATCCTCTGCATCCTCTTCTCTCACACCATCTGCCTTCATATCTTCTTTCACTACATCCATAAACCTTGTCTTTGGTCTTCCTCTAGGCCCCCTGGCAGTTCAAAACTCAGCCTCCCTCTACTGATATATTCACTATCCCTCCTCTGTACATGTCCAAACCATCTCAGTCTGGCCTCTCTGGCTTCATCTCCAAAACATCTGATCTCAGCAGTTCATACAATCAGTTCTTTTTTTGTGTGGATTGCACCTTTCATTCAGTTCAATGCAGTTCAAAGTGTTTGACTGGTGACTGACAGATTTTAAATGTAAGCAGTAAAACTGTCTTAAAGTGACAATGAAACAGATTTTCTAAGAGCTATAATTTTTAAAAGAAATAAAATTGAGCTGATGGCGAAAGACACAGGAAAAATCAATAAGACTAAACAGAACATTTTAAAGCATAACGACAATAAAAAAATATTTTGTGAAAGAAATTGGCTATGAAACGTATAATGAAAAGCTAGGTTGTAAGCGGTTGGTTTAAGTATTGCTTCTTTGATAATATATAATGAGTGAATTATGACATTGTTCAAATAACCAATCAAGCACTGCAGACAACTAGTAAGTGGCATTGTGGGAGTTGTGTTTTTCCCATGCTGGTGCTATTTTAGGAACTCAAGATCAGAACATGGCTGCATGCCACTGTTTCATTTTTGACCTTTCTTTTTTTTTTTCAAAATCTTTCTCTTGGAAAAATCCCAGCTTTGTGCCAGAGCAATTCTACATTCTTCGAGTTCTGCTTTAAGTAGTGTGTAGTGTGGTGATATTGTACATCACGGTCATTCCCTGAGAATACTGTAGCTCAGAAAGAATCGAATGCCCTCGCAGCACGGCTCTGCTACACACCTCATTCCTTATGCCTACTACTTCCAAAAGCATGAAAATGAGTTTCATGTTTTTCAATCTAAAAGGCTTTCTGTGTCCACTAATGAAAGAATTCTTCTCAGTCAGGCAGTGCAGATAATAAGTGTGAGACTCTTCCAAGGATTCAGTTCTTTTTATGTCAAAGGACTTTATAGTAATGGAAGCCAGCCGTCAAGGCCTGGCTGAACACTCAACTCTACCCTGAGCCAGACTACCTGCTGGACTGGAGGAGCATCTGAGCTTTCACTGCACTCTTTCCATCATCCTGCATGTGTTTAATTTCATTTTATTATCCTAAATATTTTTAAAAATTGCCACAACTGAACAGTGCTGGAATAAAACAATGAGATAATTGCTCTGTTGCAGCTGCATCGTCATTATCTCCCCACAAACTCAGCAGAACAGAGGAAAAGGCTGCTTTGTTTGTGCTCTTAAACTAAGAGAAACTAACAAGCATCCTTGATTTCCACTAATGGCTTTGTTTGTGTTACTTCAGTTATTGGCTCCTTGTGTGTTAATTGCCTCCTCATCTCTCAAGATGTAGCCTCGTGCCTGCATAGGAGCTAGCTGATGTACGATGCACGGGAGCAAACTATAGCGCTGCTTCCCCTGGGCTGAAGTCGCCGATGATGGGAGGCAGGCAGCAGAGAAGGAGCACTAATTCATCACTGTTAAAGGCTGGGTAATAGGGCCGCGTCAGTGGCCGGGCTATCGCAGGCCCGCCGCCTGAAAAAGGCAGTTAATTAACTTTCCATTGGCTGTGAGAGGACGCATGAGTGTGTGTGAGCTCTGCCGACAGGCCTGGATGCAGCCTGCGGAGTGTGGATATGTGAGGTCCAATCCTCGGCTCTGCTGGGAGGCCGGGCTTACCGGCAAGGAACCACACTGGGAGCTTCTGGAGGACATACTGCCGCTCTGGTTTGGAGCCAGGTCCACACATATAAATGCCCAGATTATTTCCATAATGGTTCTTTTCAGCTTCCCCCTCTGCCTAGTTTTGGGACTCTTAAAATATTTAGTTTTGTAGAGAATGAAAGTGTGACGGTTCTTTTTCACAGGAACGCTCAGTGCTCAGAGTCGCCATTCAGAGTGTTGTTTTATTGCAGTTTATTATGTTTAACTATGAGCACTGATGGATTTGATTTGTGGCTTTTGTTCTTGTGTGAAGATGTGTGGCAGCGAGACCCTTGAATCTTCATTGTGAATAATTTGATTCTCCTGTCAAACTAGTGTCTTGTCTTTTTTTAATCAGGAAAAATGTCACCATGAATCCTCAAATAGCAACCAGGGTCCTGTGTTTTTACTCACCTTGTGGGAGAACCAAGCCTTCTTTGAAATCGACTGTCAGACCTTTATTCTTAATTTCCACTATTGCCTGCCAAAGTGAATATTCACTGAAAGGTAACACTTGTCAGGTTTGCCAAGTTAAGGGTTTTGTTCGAAAAGCTGAAATTGAAATCAAATTAAATATTTTACGTGTTCACTACTGCGATTAGGTTTAGAAAATGTGTACATATATTAGGGCTGGACATGATCACAGAAGAATTCATCATGATAAAAATTTTACCACTTGAACCCAATAATCAATGCTTTGTGAAACAGGGTTGTGGTTGTTTTTAGATCATAAAGCCTAAATCTTGTAAAGGCGAACATCAGTCCCTTCCTGCAACAGCCTTCACCATCGGAGGATTATGTGCTCAGACCTTAGAGGACCTGTACAGAAGCCATGGATTGTTCATGAGACTGAATCTGATCTGATGCATTTAAGTGAAGCTAGCAAACATTCTAGCAAACAGTTTATAGCAGCTGATGAAGTGTCTGTCGCTGGTACCTAACTTATATTAATATCTGTAGTTGGCAGTTGGACAAAATGAGTTACAAAGTATCAGATGCTGGCAAAAGTCCAATATCATGCTTTCCAACTGTATAGATTATTCCACCCACCCCACGACACCTTTTATTAGATACAAGCTGTTATTTCTTTATGCTGATTAATTGCATGTTATCTGAATATCTTCTCTTATTTAAGAGATTATATTAATTATGCAAATTAGTTAAGCTAATTACATGTGTCTGCTATATTTAACAATCTGAACGCTCTGGTCATTTCTTTGTTTAGTGTGTGTTAATGTGAAACTGACAGTACCTCATTTAATGTTGCACTGACAACCTCATTTATGTGTACTGCACTTCACAAAACTGCACATTCAACAGTACAGTAAAACACAGCTACACTATTGCACCAGGCAGTGTTAACCCTAAACTCGTCTGTGATCGGTACATTTAACTGCTGCTCTTGACAGTCTTCAAACATCTGCAGCTCACCTTTAGGTGGCATTTACATTGGACATTTACTTTCTGTCAAATCGGAGGACAAGAGTGAGTTGACGGCAATGTTAATGCATTGTTATGGGCTGGAGAAGAAGCGTTTGGATAAGTAAAGACTTGTAAGGCCAGTATGTGTTGACAACAGTTGGCGCTTCCAGAGTTCTTGGGTAAGTCTCTACAATCTTTGTACACCTGGATTTGGGTGGATGTCTACACTGATGTTTGAGCTTTTGCTGTGCTTCTTGTGGGTAGTCAGAGACCTGAAGCCATCCAGTGCTGTCTTGGCTGTTTACTGTACGCGTCATTGATGAGTCACTTCACTCTGGAGTTCCCTTTGTTTGGTTCTCTGTTGGCCGCTCTGAACCGGCTACCATGAGGCATACCATGATACTGCCACCGCCATGCTTCACTATAGCGATGGTGTTACTAGGTGATGAGCAGTGCTTGGTGTTTTCCAGTCATAGTGCTCGAAGGTCCTCAGTTCATTTTTTGTTCACTTACAGTGACTGTTAGGTTCTTCTCTTATTACTCTTTTTCAATTTAGTCAGACTACCAACACTAGGAAGCATCCTAACAGCTCCAGATTTCCTCCAGTTTACAGTTACTGAGGTCACTTTGCTCCTGAGACCACTCTAAGCTTCATAAATGTGTTTTACTCTTGACTTGATGAATTGTGAAGGTCTGTAGAAAGTTTCCTTAGACTTTCTAGCTTGTTTTTTATTTTTTTGCAGTGTGATGTGTGGGACTTTACAGAAGTCAGCATCCAAGGATGAAGATACCTAAAAGCAAATGCAATATTTTTAATTAGCTACAATTTGGAGTGCCACAGCAACGAGTCTCAATACTGTTGTAAATGGAAAATTTCAGCTTTGGATGTTGAATAAATAATAATTTTTAAAGTATTTTCACAATTTTATTAATTCAATGTAAAAAAAAAAATCTTTAATACAAAAAAATTTGCAAAAACTGAAAAGGTCTGAATGAGATGCGTAGCTGATTCTCAGTTTAAGCTACTCATGTGAACTGGATCTAAGGCTTGTCCTCGGGTCTGCTCTATTGTAATTTTCTGCATGCGGCTCGGCAGTTTAGTCATTTTCCTGTATAGCGTAGTATCGCTACAAATCTCAACTGAAGTGTTGTTTCATAGTTCAAAGATTTACACGCTCCAATGAAGAGCTCATTTGTTGATAGCCATCACTCTAACTTCACAAGCACACTCAGAGGAGATGAAAGTGAGTGGAGAGATTACGTTTCAGTGTGTGTGTTGGTGTGTGTCTTTTTTTTTTTTACTCCCCTGAAATAACCCTCTTGCCTGTACGGATATGTGCTGTATGGAATCGGTCTTTTTCACTTCATTGTGATCATCTTTTTTCATTTAAGATCACCGAGCTGCTCCCGACTCCCTCGGCTTCCTCTTCCTCTCTCTCCTCTCTCTAAATGCAATCAATTGTGAATTTGGCTCTGCCAGATAGTTTTTCTGCTCTCCTCTTGGGAGTTCTCAGCGCTGAAATAGACTCTTTGTGCCGACCCGTGGCACCGCTGAGCGATGTGAGCTTGTTTGCAGTTTGAGCTGCGCCGCTGGTCAGCAACAGCAGCAACGGTGACATTGATCCCTCTGCATTCTCTTCATTAGCTCGGGCCAGATGACACAAAAACTTCTCCATGTCAAAAGAACACTACGAAACTGAATGCCACTCTGTGGCTCTTAGTAGACTTTTAACAAACACCCAGCTGGTGTTACTCATACAATATGTTCACCGCCCACATCGAAATAGTCGCTGCCCAGATAGGTGACTTTTAATCACATTAAATGAGTGAAAACTGTAATTTTATTTCAATTTAATTCAGCAGTGTGTACATCCTCTGTACAAAAAGCAATAACTACTTGAGGAGATAATTTGGTGGAGGTGTTCGCTTTCTTGTGAACTTCTGCGCTTGTTTCTGTTCTTTATGTTTTTTCATGGCTGCAATGCCATCTGAAACATACTTATTCTTTTGTGTGACCATTAGCCTTTTGCATAAGTGATAGTTAATGCTATGCAAAAACAAAAAGATGGTCATTCATTCGTTTGAGCTCTATTTAATACGCCTACCTGGACTCATAATTCTGTGGCTGAAAAAGTCCTTTTTTCATGTTCTCTTGCAGTACTGACAGTATGGAAGGGGACCAGCCAGCTTGTCTTTTGTTCATGTTAGAATTGATATTAATTTATTCAAGCATTTCCTAACTTTTTGTTGACAGTGGTTTTTCTTAAAAGTGTGTGTCTACAGAAAAACCCTCAGCTACACTCAGAGATCCGGGACTCTTTATGTCTCCGACTGTCTGGAAGCAGTTTGTAATTTGAGATTAGGGGCCATCTGGGAGGGTAGAGGGTGAAATGTAATCCCAGTGTATTCACTTACTCAGTTTCAGCACAGCTTTTGGAACAGGGCAACATATTGGATTTTTCTGCAGGCATGGTGTGTTATTTTGTGTGATGCTGGGGGACGGCCAGAGAGCGGATGGTGGCGTGTTGTTGTGGATGTGGACAGCATCGACAACAGACGTGGAATGTAAAATTTATAACGTCCAGTAGTGCTCGATGAGCCGATGGTCAGCTTGATAAACAGATGCAATTCCCCCCTAATGTCTCCTTTTCTCACTCTGACTACATTGACCCTCAAAGCAATATAACTGCTCTGATTAGAAGCTTTGTTCTCCTTTATAGCGGTCATTAGCTGCATCCCTGCCAGCTCTTCCTATGAGACAAAGATTGGCTGGAGTTCAAATGATCCTAAACTCTGCAAGTTTTGAAATTAACGAATGTGAATGAGCATGTTATTATGTTTGGAATGAAATCTGTCAGATACCTCACTGTGTCTTTTCTAAAAAACACAAACAATGAAGCAGGATAATTGCTTCCATGGAGGCACCTACTTGTAACTGACAACAGGTGCCAATATTAGCAGTGTCTGCTCTTTCAATTTAAGACATTCATTAAGAGGCGACATGTCGCATTTTAACATCAACAAATCATTAGCATGTTGTTTGGACTCATTAGTTTAATTATTGTAAACAAGCAAGACAGCCTTTGTGTCACTGAGATGGGGTTTTATCTGCTTTTTTTCACTTTCACTGCAGGTAATCAGCAACTTCTTGTTCAGCTTCCCATCATTTAATCTGTGCCGGTATTAGTTGCAATTGGATTGAATTAGATAACTTTATTGATGATGCGAGAAGAAACCAGTTAGTTTGTCAATGCACAGTGACTCCACAGTAGCAAACTAATAAATAAATTATACAGGACACTAATGTAGCTATAAGCCAGTTCAGTCAAAGGACTATTTCAACACATGATGCACCTGGAAACAGCTGAATAAAAAGGAAAATTAACTAAACAAGCTGAGAGTCTTCTGGATTACAAGATGGTGCCTCCTTCATTCAAATGAAAGGTGATCAGTGGCATATAAAAGTAATATAAGCTTCCTCTGTGAAGTAGCAGAAGACTTGTAAAGAGGACTGAGATTCCTGCTGGCTGGTTTCTTGTTGACTCCTTGCATACAGGAATGGTTAAAAGAAATAATTGCACGTCTCTTCTAGACTTGCCAGATGTTATTGGACTGGATGGGTCAAACTCTCATAGAAACATCTTTATTTGGGTTTGTAATGCTAATTAAAATATATTCACCACTTTATTGTACTACAGCTGCTTCTTTTCATGTGTGATAAATGTGAAAGTTGTTGTAACATGGTTTGGCCGCTATGCCAAAATCACCACCTGATCACTGGCTTGCTTTTTTACAAAGTCTCAATTGGACTTTGATCCAATTGAGAAACTTTTATTAAAGTGTGCAGCTGCCATATTTGTGACCAGTAGCTCTCAATACATCCATAACTATGTCACCAAGCTTGGGTTCCTGCCATGTTATTTATTACAAGCAGATTTTTTTCAAAATCCCCAATAATGTTTTAAGTTCTGTCACAGAAAAACCAGATGTCAAACTGCTTTTAGGTGTTTTCAACATGTGTTAGGTCAGAAAAGCACAGCTCTCGTTCTGTTTCTTTCTCTTCCTCCTCCTCCCAGTTTAGTTCAAACTGTCTCTCTTTTTCAGAAACCTCAGTTTGTAACTGTTTTTGGAAATATTTTTAGGCCTAAACAAGACAAAAAAACATGCATTCCTGGTTTTACCTGGCTTAGTTGTTTTAATGTGTTAGCATATTAGCATTTTCTAATTTTCACCAAGTACAAATTAGACAGAAGAAATATTATTTTTCATTATTTAAGGTCAGTTTACAACAAATTAAAATAGACGTTTAAGTAGATATTGCTTAAGTGAAATATTTTTTTTGTTTTTACTGAGAAAATAAAGTAATAAAAAAAGGTAAATATGAATGATACGTAACCTTCGAGACATACTTAAGAAAAAAGTATAAAAATGAACAAATGTAACAAGACATAAGAAACAAAACCTTGAAAAATATCTACAAATACTGTAAAACCTCTGTCTCAGTTTGGAGATGTGGACAATATCTTCTACTGTAAGTTAGTCTATGCAGTATCCTTAACCGATCATACTGCACATTATCTAAAACACCAGAATGGTTGATATTCAAGCTGAAATCTGTTTTGAACTCCTGGTTTCTTTCCTCAAACTCCTTTTTAATGAATTGAGAGTTAAACCAGTTGATGCAGTGGAAATTTAACCTAAACTGTCCATTTTTAAACAGCATTAACATTTCTGACCAGTTTTATTGAGGGAAAATTTCAACCTGCTGATGTCTGAAGGTCAGTCCTTTCTCTACCTGCAGTATATTAATGTTCGGATTCATTAACATCACACGAGCTGGTCTTTAAAGATTTAGTATGAGGCCTACATGACCAGAATTATCAGAACATTTATGAACATGATGCTTGATTATACACATCCTGCTGCGTGAAAGACGCATCTAATGCCTGGGTTGCTTGTTATTTTTGGAAAAAGAATGTCTCCTCATCACCAGGGGGTTGGATTGCCCTTTTAGTCATACTGTACTTACAAAATCAGAAAATGTTACCAAAGTATTGAGCATGCTCAGTAAGAAAGTCACGACCAACATGTCTAGAAAAATCCTAAGGAGCAACATCTGCTGTCTAAGTGTTTTCAGTTTGAGGAAACACAGCATGCGTCCCCCTTTAGTGAATGAAACTGTGGCCTGATACGGGTTGTTTATATCTGAGTATCGCTAATAAATACAGGAATGGATCTCATTTTAATGATATCTGAAGGAGTACCTTTGTCACAGAAGAGAGCCCCAAAGCAGTGCAATTAGCTATTGATTGCTTTAACGGTGTTTTTAAAAGTTTTTTCTGTGTGTGTGTGTAAGTGTGTGTAATTCTCTGTGTGTGTCTATGGCAATGGACAAGGGAATAATATTTGTTTCGTGAGGCTCAATCTGATCACAAAGGCCATGGGGCATTTGTGCCGGTACCAAGCATACACATTATTTGATTGAGAAAGTTGCCGGGTATTTGTCTTGTGAGTAATCATGAGTCCAGGCGCCACGGAGGCACTGAGCTATGAAGGATCTACACTGTTCTGTTTTCATTTGTGATTCTCACAGATGAAAGCAGTTGTTATTATAGCCGGCCATCCGGCCCATAAATTCTTTGATATCACTATTAACATGGCCTTTACTTTGTCATTAAGATATCTCTGATATCGTGTAGAAATGCTTAAGGACGTTGTAGGAGATCGTGAAAGTGGCTTCGCCCAGGTTTGAAATACTGTCTTAAAGAGGAGCAATTTTCATTAATCATTGCTTTCACCCTGAGGCAGAGCAGAGCTATGTGTATTATACACTGTGATTTAAACCATAACCTTCTTCCTCAGCAGCAGCGGCAGCAACAGCAGGAGTGGGCTCTTATACACCATGTGTTTGCTGCTATATGTTGATGATATATGATGTTCCACATGAAAACGTAACACAGTCACACAGGTGTGCTTTCCGACTGAACACAACTTTTCAGCTCACACAATTCACACAAAATTGCAGTTTTTAGCAGTATTTGTCCCAGATGGCCTCTGTGCTGGCTGTACAGAGGACATTAGCTGTACTTAGCCATTTATCTACAGCCATAAAGCTACTTTAATACTTGAACAGCGTAACCACATACAGCCAAGTATTTCTGAGGGGTGCAGTGCAAAGCAAGTTCAAGACAGACTTTCTCTTTAGAAGCTATCTTGACAAAACCTAAAACCTCAATCTTTCCCAGTTGTAAATTATGGTGGATAGCAGATTTCTTTATTATTTCCTTCAGACTCTATGCACATTTCATTAATAGTGGGATTCAGATGTCAGAATCTGTATTGCTCAGAGAAAATCATCAGGAAACGAACTGAAGAAAGGGAGATGCTTCTTCTAGCTGTTTTAAATTCCAAACTCTGACTGGAACCTCCTCTGGACCAGTGAGCTCTGCAGCATCAGTTACCATGGTGATCTAGCAGGTTAAGAGAGAACCACCTTCATGACATTGAAAACTGAAGCGTGTATGATTTAGCTGACGCTCTTGTACAGACCCTTAAAAACTGAAGAGACGAAAACTGCTAAGCAATGAAACACAGACCCAGAATCTGCAGCAAAAGACAGAATCTAAAGTCTATTTTGGCTTTATAGCATCCCACAGTTGGTGCAGATTTGTGGGCTGCACATCCATGTTGCAAATCTTCTGTAACACCACCTCCCAAAGATGCTCTATTAGACTCTACGATGTGCAGACTTTGGAGGCCATTGAGAGTGACATCGAGGCTCATCAGACCAGCCAACATTTTTCCAGTCTTCTATTGTCCATTTTTGGTGAACCCATGCAAATTGTAGCCTGAGTTTCCTGTTCTTAGCTGACAGGAGTGGTGCCAAGTGGTCTTCTGCTGCTGTGGTACATCTGCTTCAAGGTTCAGTGCATTCAGAGATGGTCTTCTGCATACCTTGGTTGTAGCGAGTGATTATTTGAGTTACTGTTGCCTTTTTTTCATCTTGAATCAGACTGACCTCTGATCTCTGGCATCAACAAGACGTTTTCGTCCCCATAGAACTGCCACTCACTGGATACTTTCTCTGTTTTGGATCATTCTCTGTAAACACTAGAGATGGTTGTGTGTCAACATCCTAGGAGACCAGCAGTTTCTGAAATACTCAAACCAACTCATCTGGCACCAACAATTATTCCACATTCACTGTCACTTAAATCACCTTTCTTCTCCTTTCTGATGCTCAGTTTGAACCTCAGCAGGTGGTCTTGACCACGTTTACATGCCTAAATGCATTGAATTGCTGCCATGTGATTGGTTGATTAGGTATTTCTGTTAACGACCAGTTGAACAGGTGCACCTAATAAAGTGGCCAGTAGGTTTATATGGGTTCTCATGTACATCTACATATTCAAAGAGTGTGAGAGCAAAAAACGACTATGGTTTGTTGGAAAAAAAATCATAAATAACGAGATATTGTGCTACTCTGGTGTGAGTAATGGTCTCAGCCAGGGCACCCCCATAAAAAATTCCTGGCTCCGCTGCCTCATGTAGATCCATAAGATCCTCTAACTCCAGCATCTTAAATGCCCCCAAGAGTAGTACTAAGAAGATGGAGATGCTGCATTCTGTCGTCAGCCCTCGCTTCTGGAATAGTCTTCCAGAGGACGTTGTAGCATTTGATTCAGATGATAGCTTCTTATCTTGTGTATTTACTATGTGAGCCATGGCGTCACATGCTGCCCTGATTTAGTGCAACGTTGTGTGGCAGCTAAATAGACCTCTGACCCTGAAATGACTGGCCTCCTAAGTGCATGTAGAATGGGAGTCAGGCACTGAAAGATCACTTAAGTTATGATAGGGAAAAACATTGCCACAGAGAAGAATGGGGGAAAATTTAATTTTCTGCATCTCTGCACTCCCACAGCTGTAGAACTACACTCTCCGATCCTTCCAGGACTTCACGAAAATATCTCAAGCATGGCAGAAAATGTCAAAAGATGGGGGTCTCAGGGTGGAGTGCGAACAGCATTGCTATTGTTTTTTAGGGTGTAGTTCCAACGTAATCTAGTTCTCTGCTTTAAGGGAGTATGTGCATTATTTCATGCAAACTGCACTCCTGCAAAACCATGCACACCTCCTTGTCTGACCACATTCTGCATTTTTTAAATAATTTTTGCTTATAGTACACTTTAGACTTTATTGTGCATTTTGTATTTCAGTATATTTTTCTATTATATTTAAAATTTTTGCTGTATTGTGGTTGTGGTCACTTTACTCTGTCTGCTTGCTACTGTAGCAAAATAATTCTTATTCTATTTTTTTTTTCTACTGAACATTTTGGTACTCTAATATGTAAGAAAGTAGTTAAACATGTATATCTATATTTTTCTGCCTTTTTTATGATAATTTTGTTTTAGCCTACCTACATTGATTTCAATAATGTGTATGAAATAACACATAGTTGTGTAATATTTGTGTTTTTTGTATGAATGTAATTGTTGATTTACAGTAGGAGTGGGTGAAAAAAATGATTCAAGTTACGATGATTGAGAAAAGAATGCAAAAGTCTCAGGAACATGATGGCTTTTACAAGACAAAAGTGTAAGTAATTTGTGAATAATTTCAAATCTTTATTCTATTATTTTATTAATTTAAAAAGCTGCATACTCCCACCCATCGATTCTTTGTGTTTGTCAGATAATGATCCTCATCAAGACCAGTAAATTTAGTTGTCACTTACATTTCAGTCATCGTTAAAGGACCAATATTGAACTGATCTGACACCAAGAATCAGTATCAAGTCATTGGGCAATTTGTCAGCGGCAGGTGACGTTGCTGAAGGTTCCTACTGTGAGGAATAACAGCGACTCGATGTTCGCGTGTTTCTTGAAAAGCAAAGAGACACACTGTGCTTCTGCCCTTCTGATGCCTGAGGTGGCAGCAGGTGATGCGGAGGACGAGTATTTGTGCAAATAAAAGCTTGATTGGTGCCCTCGGAGCAGCCTCAAGCTAGCGGCGCGCACAAAGGGAAAATCAATGTGGATATGTTCATTAGTTAATCCAAAGTTAATGGCAGCACTGTTGCTGCTCTGCTGTCTGCCCTTTGCGGCAAAAGGTCAGCATCCACCTTTTAAAGCAGGTCCAGGTCATACTTGGCTGGCCGTGGCAGTACAGCAGCCACATGTACACAAACCTCCACACAGCTTCTCTTTATTGTCTCCAAAGAGCTTGATCATATCAGCTGTGTTGCTGGCGTCTGCTTTGTGTCGAAAGTAATTAGTGATGGGTTGTTTATCAGAGGGAGGGAAGGGTGTTCCTGAAACAGCTCGCCTCCCAGCTCCTCCCCCTCACACTCCCCCACACTCCCCCACACACACATTTTCCTCCCGCTGCCGGCTTCAGCACGTGCCTCCCCCTAATGACAAGGGCGTGTGTTGCAGTGTGAAGGGCTGTTATTTTCTGACATGGGAGCAATTTAACACTTCGCAGCACATTGTGAATTACAGTAGAATTCCTTTTTTCCTTCCGAACAAGATTCTGAATATGAAATGTGACATGAGACCCAACCGCTGCAAAAAAAATGACCTTTTCCCCACCGCTACACAACTTTGTTCACCTCTGTCTTGTCTTCCAGCTGTTTGAAAAGTTTTTTAGTAAAGCTTCAGACCATCTTTTCCGTCATTTTGCCTCTTCCATTTCAGCCCCCAGATCCCAGTCTCTTATGTTACACTGTGTATAAAGACACAGTTGAAAAAGAACTATTTGGCATTTGCTCAACAGTCCTAATTACTACTTTGTTGCAACCTGTAAGGCTCTCTTGTACGAGGCACAACCTCACACCAGATGATGAAAGAAGTAATTTCCTTGCGAATATAAACCGGGAGTCCTGTTCTGCTTCATTAAAATGAAAGCGATTACCATGAGCAGGGATTTACTCGTGATGTTGTACAATAACAAATCTATTTCTCTGCATATTATGCAACTTTCTGCTCCTGGAAGAATGCCACTTGTCCCCTCCCTCCCTCACTCTCTCTTGCTTACTCACCATAAAACTGCAATTTCCCTTTGGGATTAATAAAGTGCTCTATCTATCTGCAGCCACTTAACTTGATGGCTAGATTTCTCTCACTCGCTTCCTCACGGGACCCACACAACAAACGACAATCCGCTGTTCGTTTGCCCCTCAGGAGAGCCAGCGGGTGAAGGAACAGTGCATCTTTCTTTGGCCAAGTACGTTTAATGGATGATGGGGATGAGAGGCAGCTGGCGAGTGACTGGGAGGCAGCCAGCACATCCGTCAAACATCGGTCACATGGCGCCTAACTGGCCCTCAGGACAGAGGATGGCACGGCCTGGCACCCGAGACTAACATTCCTGCAAACTGAAAAAGCATGAACATTCCTTACAACGCCTTCTTCTGATGGCCTCTACATGAAAACATTAATGAAACACTATCAGAATTACAAGATTCTTTACAGAGCTGCTGAATCCTGCTCAGTAAAACAACACTTTGTTCCCAAATAGAAGACGTGGGTGTTTCAGAGGCAGGAGACAATGAACAAATGGGCTTTACGTTGTTCCTTCAGGGCTAATATCTTAGTAATTGGTGTTAAGCAGCTGTTTGGGCCTTACATACTGATGTGCATATTGCTGCAGTGGTAGTCGCTCCCCCCACCTCCCTGTTTGCAGGAGGCGTTCTAAGGCAGCCCTGCGTGGCGTCTCCACCTCAGATCTCCGGGAGAGGGGTGTAGATCTCGTTAAAGTGTGCCTCGCTGTGCCCTCTGGGAGGAGTAAAGGGGCTGCGCTGAGCTGTAATTGATAGATTGATGGTTTACCCCTCTGGTGCCTAAAGGGAAGCATCAGCCACCCCCCCTTCCTACACATGCAGTAGGCCCATACAGCCATGCACACATGCAGCAAGATGCTGCCACTGCTGGACCTGGACTGACTCCAGCAGTGTGGTTTGAAAGCGACTCACCGTGTTGCATGTTATGTCTTTCTTTTAGTGTTTCCTTGTAATCAGTGTGATTGTGTGTGCAAATGCATATTGATCTGGTGCTCTGCCACCACTCTGGAGGTTAGTTCATGCCAAAGGGGGTAGTGGCCTAGCATGGCATCACTCCGATTATCTGGAGCAGTTGTAATCAGCTAATCAGTGATCGCCAACATGCAGCATCACATGTTTGCTGCACTCGCTGTCCACAGGCCTCTCACTGTTTATGCTTTCCTTCCAAGAATTTAAGGCCAATTTAGTTTATTGGGTTCTGAAATGAATAAACAAAATATTCAGACCTTCAGAAGCTCATGTTCTTTAATAAATATGTGCAAATAACATGCTGCAGGACTGTCTGTCTGATTGACTATTATTGGTGTTGGGTCACCACATGACAGCAGAACAGCTTCACTGTGCCTTGGCATTGATACTTCAAGTCTCTGGAACTCTACTGGAGGGATAAACAGTATTCTTTCAGTAGATTTTTTTTTCCCTTCGGTGTTTTGATGATGCTAGTGGAAAATACTGTCTCACATGCAGGTTCAAAGTCTCCCATAGGTGCTCACTTAGGTTGAGATCATGTGACTTTGACGGTCATACAGGGCATGTAACAAGTATTTACCCCTTGAGGAAGTTTTCCTGTTTATTTCTTGTCAAGATTGAATCTTTTTCAATTTAATATGGCTTTTTCAATTCACTTTTCTATCAATGTGAAAGCAGATTTTTCCAAAGTGTTGTCAGTTAATTAAGTTGTTGCATTAAGCTCTGTCAGGATGCACAGGGATTGTCAGTGAAGTCCAGCCACAAACTCTCAGTTGGATTGAGATTTCGGCTCTGATTCGATCACTCCAGAACATTCACCTTGTTGTCTTTAAACTATTCGTGTGAAGCTCTGGGTGTATGCTTCCACTCATTGTCTTGCTGGACAACAAATTTTGTCCCAAGCCACAGTTCTCTTGCAGACTGGTTCAGGTTGTACTCCAAGACTTTGCTATACTTTGCTCAATTTACTTTACCCTCTACTTTTACAAGGCTTCCAGGTCCTGCTGTTGAATGTCCCACATCATGATGCTGCCACCACCGTGCCTCACAGTGTGTTTCAGATGATGTACAGTGTTTGGTGTCATCAAACAAAGCATTAAGTCTGTTTGCTCACATGCCTTCTGGTGAACTCTAATCAAGATTTAATAAGCTTTTTTCAACGGTGGCTCTCTCTTTGCCGTTCTGCGCTGAAGTGTTAACTGGTAAAGGACAGTCTTTCTCTTCTGTACCACTGAAGTTTGTAATTTCTTCAGAGGAGTCACAGATATCTTGGTGGCCTCCTTCACTCACAGTCACTCAGTTTTTGAGGACGGCTGCTCTAGAGTGGATGCATATACATGCATAAACATGCCTAGGCATGTTTATCTTCAAATAGATTTAACTTTACTCCAAGGGATGTTCAGTGATTTAAATTTTCTTGTATCCCTCCCCTGATTTATGCTTTTCAATAACTTTTTTAACAAAGTCACTTTTATTCTCCTTTTGTCTTCATGTTGCAGTTTTAGCTAGGAATGCTGATTTAACATTGACTACCTGAGATGCATTCACTGCTCTCTAGTGATCTCCAGTTCACTAATTGTTTGACTTCTAGCACCAATTGACTGCACCTGTGTTGAATTAGTTGAGTAGCTTTAAAAAGGGGTGAACCCTTATGTCGTCACTTTTTCTACATATTATATTTTTAAACTAACTGACATTATTTTGCAGAAATCTGTTTCCCCTTTCACACAAAAGAGTCTTTTTCTATAAATTGCTTCGGGAAAAAAAGATAAATTGAATTAACCATGATTTAGCGTTTATAAGCAATTAAAGGTTAAAACTAACAAGGGAGCTGAATATTTCTTATAGGCACTGTGTATGTTATGTATTTCATATTGGAATATACAGCATAATATTAACAGAATCAACGGTATGAGCGTAGTTAAGTATCATAGATTATTTCCAATGCATTATAGCAAAAGCGCTATCGATCAAGCAACTTCGTATTGATTTGCAGTGACCTTTCTCTCTAAAGGGACAAGTGCACCCAAATGATGCACTATAATGCCCCCTACAGCACAACTGAGCCACCAGATCTGCTCTCTGTAAGGGTCAAGGGTTCAGGTTATTTCTGTAATATGACAGCTCATTCTGTTTTGGAGCCTCTGGCTTTCCGCTACATCAAGGGTCAACCGTGGATGTATTAAGAGAGCTGGATATGGCAACCACACTCTATCTTGCTGCCAGTTTTTCCTAGTTGTCACTCACAGTATTACTATAGAAAAATACCCTGCAGCTGGAGTGAGTTTTATTTTCATGACATCATCCCACCTCTGAGTCTATCAAGGGGAAATGTCATAGCTCATAGGCCATGCAATGCTGAAGCAAACCCGGACTGGAAGACTTTTAATTCAAGTAAGCTGGCACCATGTTCCAGCCCAGTGTCCAGGATTCTCAATATGGGATCAGTGGAGGCTCAAAGTCATATCTAGACTAGCTAAGGCTTATAAGGTAAAATTTCTGGAAGACCTTTGTGCTTAATTGCTGAATATGAGATCATTTTTCAAAAAACTACCATCTATATCTAAACATATGAAGGTAGCAGCAACACATGCTATTGAAAAATGATCTTTTCTAAGATCGGATGTTTTGTTATTAGCAGCAGTACAAATGTCCTTAGTTACTCTGACAAAACTTAGATGTTTGGGTTTCACTTCAGCTCTTAACTGGTCAGTGTTGCGAACATTTACTTCACCAGCCAAAGAGAATCCGCTGATGACAGCAACTCCATGAAATGAAAATGGAATTTTTGACATGAAAGTTTGCTCTGTAACTGATTGTGTGATTAGGCCTCCATTAGGTTTTAAAAATATTCCAGTGCTTTTAGTTGAAAAGGTGCACCAAAACTTGAGTACAAAGAGGAATATTTGGTGCTGAACACTTCCATGTCCTGTCTTTTAATAGGATTGTGCACACCACCATGTAAGAGGCTGTGTTATTGTGGGCGCTAAGCGTCTTCTGCAAACTCTGATGACTTGTAAAAATGCAGGTGCATCAAATAATTGGCCAATTATCCTGCTTTTGTGAGTAGCTGATAGTTTGAAGATATATAACTTCCATCCAATAGCAGTAATACTCCATCATCCTGTGAATATTTGGCTCAGCAGCAATAGCGACGGTCAACATAAAATATTCTTCCTAATCCAACTTCTGTCTCTGGAAGTTTGTAAACATTCCTTGTTCACTTTCCCTAGGATTTTGCAATTGTACAGCTGGAGCAGAGTATATATGATGCAACAGACAGCTCTTATTCTGTTCTTTGTCAATATGTAGGGTTTACTTATGTACAAAGACCAGTGTGGTAATGAGGCTGCAGGCTGCAACAAGGCCACGTTGAATAGAGCGGTTAATGGATGTTTCTTGTGCTTTCTGACCGCTGGTGGTTTGCAATCTGTCTCCCAACTTTTTTCTCCCGTTTCCTCTTTCTGTCAAAACCCATTCATTTATTTCCAAGCTCTATTTAACTGATATTCTTTCTGTTCAGTCATATAATAAACTGCGTGCTTTTGATTCAAATGAAAATTGGTGCCAATTCACATCTTCTTGATATGGCCTAGCAAAGCACAGAATAAGATTTTGGAGATGCATGGCTTTTAAAATGAATGTTATTATTTGATAATTGCCTCCATCTGGGGGTGTCCCAAATCTCAAAGTATTTTTTCATAAGTTGGTGCAAGACCAATTTCCTTTTTTTCCTGCTGTAAGCAAAATCCACAGAAGCATTAACCTCAGTTTATTCCGAATAGAAGCTGATCCCCTCTTTTCTCTCACCACCTCAACCGTGGTGGTATTTTCTATATGTTCTATCCCAAATGACTGCTGTGTTTCTCACAGCAAGACGTTATATGTTCTCTTTACGAAGCTGTGGGGGTATATTTAGACATCACAGCTGATTTTTATGTAATATCTGCACGTTGGGACTATAGCTTCGAGAAAAGTTTGATTAAAAAGAGCCAAGTGTCGCTCCAAGCCTTCTGGAACAACACTGGGATGTGAGGCGATTTTATTTTGGTGAAATAGTCAAATGCTTCCTCTACACATCACTAATTCCACATTCATCACCTCATTCACACTGGCCCAAAAAGGAGTGGCTGTAAAATAATGAGTAAATCTTTCTGAGTGTCAAAAACCAGACTCAAAGTAACTCCGTATATTATCAGAGTTTGATCTATTCTGTCCAATAGTAAAAGGACAGATAGATAGATAGATAGATAGATAGATAGATAGATAGATAGATAGATAGATAGATAGATAGATAGATAGATAGATAGATAGATAGATAGATAGATAGATAGATAGATAGATACTTTATCAATCCCGAGGATATTTCAAATATTCAGCAGCTTACATACAACAAAAAAAAAAAAAAAAACTGAATAAGGCAGGTTAGTAACCATATTAACATTAAAGGTTACTATATGCTCTAAAAGACCAGCTCTATAATACTGTAAACAAAACACTTATTAAAAATTTGAAATGTTAAATATATTAAAAGTCAATATACAGTATTTGCACATTTCAAGACGCAATGATTTAAAGTGATTTTGACAGGTAGTTAAAAAAAAGTCAACTTTTAAACCAAACTTTTGTGCTGCAATAGAGGTACAAAGGCCCATCTCCAGCTGTATCTCTGCATTCTATAAATTGAAAAAGAACAATACTACTGTTTGCTCTTTGAACTAATGTTTTATTGCTATTAAAATAAACACATTTCAATGATGCGGTCTGACTGTGAATGATAACCACATCCAAGCCCTAGCTTTAAAGCATAGATTATTCAACAACAGCAGCATGGAGATGCTTTGACTAGATTTTAGTGTATGTCGGCGTGTGTCTGTCGAAATGTCAGCCTCGTTACTCTGTAGGCAGCTCATGTGCGTCATAGAAGCTGCATGGGTGTGTAAAAACACACCACATCCAAGCTGTGTAACGCAAACCCAATCTGATCTTACTTTTACAGAAAGCGTTTAATGCAAATGTGGCCTTAGCTTGGGCTTCAGCACGAAACAGAAACATCTCCTCTGTCTTCCAAATTCATGAAAAGACTCCACTGAACGCTTCGAGCACTACTGCTGTAGGTGATTTAAACCCCCATCACCACCCTTTTGGGATATTTGATCAGCTGTAGCCATGGTTACAGAAGAGAAGTGTTTAAGGCAGTTTGAGAGCTCAAGGATGGAGACGAAAAATAAAGTCGAATAAAAACAGTGAGATAATGATGAAAGTCCTTCAAGAAACTGTACGATTGAGCGAGAGCGAAAAGTCCGAGTCAGGCTATACTTTTCAAGTGATTGAGTTCTTTCTAAACTACAGAATACACTTTTATTGCTGTGGATCTTTCCCCCCTATAGCCAGAGGTCAGCTCAGATCAGGCAGGCTGGCAGCGCCTCAGGAGCTGTGGTTGGTCTTTAATTTTAAGTCAGCCTTCCGCACCGGAGGAATGGATGTTCATCTCTATTACACATTTTTCTCCAGACCCAAATAATAGTCACATTAAGTCTTGTTTCATGCCTGCAGCTGTAATTCTTTTAGTCTTGTTCTTGTTCCTATACACAGGCCTTACTTCCCTTTTTCTTTACTTTAATCACACCTATCATCCGGAAACTGCTCCCTTGTGTAACCCTGTCTTTGGTAGGTTTAAGTATGAACAGTAAGAACATGTCCCTACCAATTTTGGGATTTAATGAATTGTTGCTCCCAATAACTTTGTCTCATATGATCTTGTCTTCTTCAGGAAATGTTCCGTAAATTCAGTGCACGCCGCAGATGGCGCTTGACATATTATATTAAAAATGTTAAAAATGTATCACAGGTCCTACTGTTGATAGCACAGTGTCCCATAACATCCTGACTCACAGTTAAGGCTCGCTCAAGTTGCATACGTGCTTCCTGCACACGCAGTCTTGAAACATTTCAATTAACGCTTGTATTGTCGTCTATTAACTGATGTGAGGAACCTTTACACAGGCATTTACACAGACAGCACTTACAGAGCAACACTAACATTCCTTTGTAATCCCTTTTTCATTTTGTTTTAGCTCAGTTCTTGGTCTTTACCACCTCCAGTGAAAAATATCAGCCAGTCGCTGATAAAGCTGTAAAAACCTCCGCCAAAACATGCCAAGTGGCGAAAACAGACATCTTTGTGAATCGATGGCTCTTGCTCTTATATAAAAGGAGCGAGAGATCTTCTTCATGTCTGAGCCCTAAGGCCATGGCTCATTGTCTCACAATCTATTTACAGCTGTTTACTGTATAAATATGAAAGTGTGACATCAGCTGCTTTCTTGCATCAAAGACAGAAAGAAGCCCAGAAGCATTTCTTTTTCTTAGCCTTGTTTATTATAGGCTCTTTTTTTTTGAGAATTTTATGGCTTGTGCAGTTATAGATACACAAGTGGGATGTTTGCCATCTTGTGTATGAACTATGTGGTTGGTGCCATCTCTCGACCTGCAGCCAGGACCTTACAGATAAGGAGTTCTCAGTGTTATGCTCTCAGAACACACCCCATTAAACTGGATACTTTGGACCGAACTGAATACATTTAGTCTTCCTGGGTTCCATATGTAACAAACCAAAAAGAAGCCAAATCCTGTCAGCTTGCAGAGCTTGACTTTCTGTATCATTATTCTTTGGAATTGGTTTCCATACATATGGCTGTATTACTCCAATATCACAGCTCATTTATGGTTTTACAGCATTTGAGCAGATTAGCCAACGTGCTCGAGCTGCAGCAAATAGAGGATGGGAGGATGGACAGAGAGTGGACTTGCCATGCAAGTATGCGTATTAAGGCAGGAAGGGGTTAACTTCACATGGAAAGAAATGACAATATATATATATATATATATATATATATATATATATATATATAAATAAAAAAATGTGTGTGTACCTCTGATACACAGAGTGAGTTTTTAGAGGTTTAATCATCAAACTGAGAGGAACTTTAACTGCAAATACAACTGATCTGTAGGTCTGGAGAAAAATCTCAGTTTGTTCTTAAACTGAAGCTCTAAAATCACCTCCGGCACACTTGTGCTGCATCAGAGGGCCTGAATTTTTGATTGATGCGATTGATTTTGAAAATGACTAACCTTCCAGAGAGAAGTTGATGTTTTTTGAATCAGAAAAATGTTTATGGAGCTAACATCTAATGGCTATCAGAGGCATTAATACTTTTGCACTGGCTTCAGCTTCAAACCGTGGTCGTCTCACTCAGGTCTCTGATGTCATAGTGAAATGCTTGACTGTACTGTAAGGTCATATATTATACAGATTGTCTGCGAAAATGTGTCAGTGTTAAAACTAAGTCTACATTCCTGCACCCCGACATACACACTTCATGTTTGACTGTGTTTCTCGTCTAAGATCTCATATTCTTATCTTTCTTGTCTCCTTTTCCAGAACATCTCTTGTTTAAATTAGAGGTGTCACAGCTTAGTGTGGAGTTCAGACAAAAAAAAATAAAAAAACAAACTTGCTGACAGTTTGAAAGCTGGTTTCCATGTTCACTACAAAATGGAGAAGGAAAGTGATCAGTTCCGTTCAGATGCTTTGCTGCTGCTGAAAGTGCTGCATGCTCTCTTTATCTGCCTCCTTCTTCTTCTTCCTTTTTATCCCCCCAACATCTAAGCTTTCATTTGCTCTACTTTTACTCACTGAATGCAGAGGATGTACTGATAGATTTGTATAGTGCACTGAGTCATCTGCACAGTGAGGGCATAAAGTAGATCCATTCATTTCTGGGACCAAAAACTGGATTGCCACGTCACTCTAATTCAATAACAACGTGTGTAATCCTGCCATGGATTTCCAAAATGAAAGAGGGAAAAAATGTCAGCATTAAGATATTGTCAGGCACCGGCATAGTAAATAGAAATGTAGGATTGGAACACATGAGGCTGAGATCATCTTCTTAAAAAGAAAAACACGCTCTAAGTTCCTTCAACCTGTTTTTGACAGGCTGCAAGCTCGAGTGCAGCAGACTTGGTTCAGCAGCTTTAAAGGCGAAGCATCCAGCAGGCAGAGAGGCTGAGGAGTGTGTGTGTGTGTGTGTGTGTGTGTGTGTGTGTGTGTGTGTGTGTGAGGACAATATTACCATCACATTACCACCTTGTCAGAAGCGGCTAGTACATCCCTGGTTCCTGGACAAACTGTAACCGCACGCAGTCAGTCAACAGGCTCCAGTGACAGATACAAATGTGCAAAAGCTATCATCATTATTCAGGTTGTTTTATTTTAGCACTGATCCAGACCACTGATTTACCACACACAACTCAGTTGATAGATCTTGTGTTTTGTTTATTGACCAATACTGAAAAAAATAATCCGTCTTTCCAGGTTGAATAGAGTTCAGCAACTGATTCCTATAACGTTGTCAGACTCCTAATAGCCATGATAATGCAGGTGATAATGTTTTAACCTTAAGATAGATATTGACAGATGGACTGATACGATGTCAACATTGTACCAGGCACTTGTTGTGAAAAGAGAGCTGAGCCAAGAAGGTGTAAGTTTTACTGTCTATGTATGTTCTGATCCTCATGTATGGTTGTGAGTTTTGGGCAGCGTCTTAAAGAATTTGATTGTGAAGCACACAAAAAGAGTTTCCCCCATCCAAATGGTAGGAGGTAGGGTAGAAACAGAATATGCTGGAGAGATTTTATTTCTCATCCAGCATGGGCACACCTCAGGATCCCACTGGAGAAGCTGGAAAATGCCTGAGATGTCTGAACTACCTATCTTAGCCTGCTGTCTCTGTGACCTGACTTTGGATAAGTGGCAGGAATTGGGTGGATGGATCAAATCAGTCTTCAGCACCAGCTGATGGTAATACTTCTGCTAGAGTAGTACTTTTATCAGAGCTACAAAAATAGTCACATCCAAGGAAAATTGCCACAAACATAGATTACTGCAGCTCTGCAAAGCAGTGGTTTTGCTGTCTTACAGAAATAATAGTTCTTATTAGGGATGTCCTGAGTAAATTTCATGCCTGCCATGCAATTCGAGTCACTAAATATTTAGTACCTGTCAATACTAAGTTTCAATCCACTACCATTGTCCTAGATAATACACACTTATGGTACATTTAAGTTACTTAACTCAATCCAGTGTGCATGTTTGATAATCAAATGGTTCTGCAATGCATTAAGGAAGAAATACATTTCTGCATCCAAGCTTTTCCTTAATGTTATGTAGGTGGTCATGAAACTGGTTGTAAAGCTCTGATAGTGCTGTGTGAAATGTAGTGTTGAGAGGGCAGGGTGTTCAATGGCTTCACAAGCAGAACGAAAACCTAAATTCCTTACATGCATGTCAGAATTAGTTGTAGTACCTGGTTGCACCACCAGGCGAAGCCTTTGACTGTTTAATACTGTAGCAACCTGAGCAGGTAGGGATTTGGACTACGGGTGTTTGTGTGTCGCCTAATGACATCCAGCCGGAGTTTATGGATGAAAGGCAAGTTGGTATCATCCAGGACAGTCAGTGACAAATGTTTGTGTTACTGGGTAATCAACTGTTAATTGATAATTATTGATGAAGAAAATTATTAAAAATTTGAATCTCTAATGTCCAACCACTGATTGTGTAATGATGATCACCTTGCAGCAAGGGGTTAATCAGACATGTTGAGCACTTTGGTTTTATTTTACAAAGTGTTTGTCCTTTCATTTAAATGTTATAGTTAGAAGTCTGGAAGTCATTTACGGCTGCATTATCTCTTCACTGTGAGTTTTACAGGAGCTACTTTGCATGATTACTTTGAGCTGGCAAAGAATGCTAAAATTATGAAATTACCCAAAGATATATGACACTGTTTATTGTCTTATTTAGCAGTGCATAAAATTAATAATGAGTCAGAGCAGATTAATCAATGGGTGTGTTTCTGTGTGAGCAGAGAGGAAGAAACTAAATGATTTTGTGTTTGGCTCACTCTGAGCACAGCTCTGGCATCTATAGTAGTACTGAGTGGAATAGAAGGAACTGTTTCTAATGTTCTGCATTCATTAGCCTACTTGTTTTGATCCACAGTAGCTGGAATGTGCATGCAGCGTGACCTCTTTTGTTTAAGTCAGCACAAGTGGAAAGAAGTTCATGTTTTCTGTAGATTTTGTAGGTTGAAGACAGATTTGAAGAAATGTGCTCTAATTTTTTATTATTCTTTTTATTCTAATCTTCCTTTTTTGTTAAAGAATGCTTCTGAGGACACTGAAATGTGTATAATTTATGTGTCTGTGCATACACGTCATGCGTTTGCGCTTGAAGATTGCAGCTGAATTGGATCACAAATAACTGCTGAGCTCGACTGTGTTCATGTTACAGCCACAATTTTGGAAGATTTCAATTTTCGAAATCCACAGGAGATCCTGGACTACTGAGTCTTTCATTTCACTTAAAACCAAACATAAATAGGCTTCTTATTTGGAGCCAGCAACCATGGATTTTATCCACTTGTAGCTTCCCATTCAGAGTTGTTGAATTGACTCGTCAGTCAGAAAAACCCAGACTTTAATCTTTATTTCTTATTCAAAGCATTTATGGTCATTTGGAGTTAATGACCTGGTTAAAAAATATATCTTTAATCAACTTTGTAATGCTTCTTGCCTGATTTGTTTTAAAGGAAGTAAAATGGCCTAAAATGTGCACATGATACCACACTAAGGGACTGATGCTGAAGCTACATATCCTAAGCAAAATTCAGCGTCCTTACCAGCAGATGTTCTATGAATAGAATGAGTAGTGTTGTTTTTGTATTGCAGGGTGTAGCTTTTAAGTCCTACATTTGCAGTACAATAAAATATAAATATTGTTAAACTGTTATTTGTTCTAAAATAACCATTAGAAGTTTGAAAAGATATATGCTTTAATGTTTATGTTTTCAAACAGCCTCTTTACTTTTATAAGAATGGAGAATGAGGGTGAGCAATGAGTCAAGCAAATTTAACTCAAAACTAATGTAAATGTCTTCAATGCATATATGGAGCAGGGGCCTTCAATATTACACTAAACTGTGATGCATTCCTGCGTTAGCTTTAATATGTTCCAGTCGTGAACAGATATAATTATAACTTAATTATCTCATAACAATGACACATGTCAGTGTCTGAGAATGTAAATGACCAGTCAGCTCTTGCAGTCAGTATGCTGAATGCAGGATGAATGGGTAGGTGTAAGGATCTGAGGGACTTTAATAAGGGAAAAACTATGGATAGCAATTTTTAAAAAGTTAGAAATTTGACTGTGTTATCAATCAATAATCTATTATCTCTGCCTGGGAGTCATTAACCACCACAGAAGTCTCTGTCATGGTGCCCATTGCTATCTTTACCTCCACCAACTGTCTCTGATTGTCAACATGGTACCCTGTAGTATGTGTGACTGCTACAGTATTAAACACTGCAAATGAGCTGCAGTTGTCCATCTTATTAAATAGTAAGAGGCTTCACCTGGCACCCAGGTACTACAGTAAATCTACAGTACATTGTTTGACATTCAGGATTTCCTGGAGGAAGTCTGAACCATGACATGCTTCTGTGACTTGGAGCTGTTTTGGTGACACATTTAGGACCAACAGTGTATTTAGCAGGGCCCATCAGCATGTGGAGAAATCCAAACTCAGCCAGCCCTGTTTGATTACCTTTGCTAAGCAATTGTTTGATAGTCTGTGCTGGGTGGTGGGATTTAGCAAACCACTTTACTGGTACAAGTGGTGGTACTGAAACTTTTAACGCATTGAATACCATCTTGTTCAGCTGCCTCTGGGCTCATTATGCTGTAGAGCGGTGAAGCCAGATTCATCAGAGAATGAAAGCAGTGAAAGAGAAGACAACTCTTTGTTCTTTGAGCTCCATCCTTGGCCTTTCACAGAAGGACACAAAGGGGCAGGGGGCTGTCTCAGATCCAAGGCCAGATTGATAGTTTGACTGGATTACTGGGGGAACATTGATGGGACCCATCTCTCACTAAGTCTCTGTAAGTGCCAGAGGGTGGGAGTCAAGGCCAAATTGAATTAGATCCTCTGAGAATGGAGTTGTTCTTGCAATTGACCTTGAGAATTGTTCAATTGTGATTCAATTTCAAGCGCATGCAATCTGTTGACTGATAGCTGTAAACATGGCTACAAACACATTCCTTGTCCCCTGTTATCACACCAGTAATGGATGTGTCTTTCCTGCCACACAGGTTTACACTGTGAATATCACCCATCTCCTAATCTGACTGTCAGATAAAATGGCTTTCATATTGCAAAATCTAAAACAACCAAATCTCATTGTGGCTGTAACTATCTCAGCATCAGATCAGCCTGGTGCTTTAACGGATCCCAGAGATGCCGAGTCGGATCACAGTAAACCCACCGCTGTGGGTATCAGAAGGAAATATTCAGATATCCCTCCTGCAGAGTCACAGCCTTCATTCTTTTTGACCTAGGTGATTGCTTTGCTCTTTGTTCACTTGGCTGCGACAGCACCCTGTCACACTTTGCGTGCAGTGCAATGGGAGATAATTAACTGTAATGATAATGGCAGCCATTTGCTATTTCGATTAGTATCATTTTAATCATCATTACATTGTTGTCTGGCTGTGACATGACATTAATAGGAAGTGGTGATGGTGTGTACACAGAGCGGGCGATGGCGGTGGCTCGACAGGCCCGAGAGCAACACTTCCTGCTCTTCCTGCTGTAGACAGGCAAAAGGGGCCAGTGTTGATGGCTCATTACAGTTTGCAAACCTAAATGAAATGTTTCTGATGCAGGAATCCCCGAATTTTTTTGGTTGTTTGTATTGTAATTAGCAAGTTTACTGCTTGTGGTGTCTTACCGCAGCGTACATTACGCTCGGCGTTCATTTGATCTGTCACGCTTCGCCGAACATTTACGTCTTCACTGGAAGCGATAATTGAATAAACTAGCAAGGGCATTTCTCTCCGTGCATTTTTAAAGTGCATCTGAAGCAGTAATTTACATTAAGGAGAGCAATTAGCAGCCTGGCAATTAACAGCCAGCAGTTATGGCATCACTATTTATTTATTTTTATTTATTTTTTATTTTTTGGAGCAAGCCAATCACATTTTTTAGAAAGAGATCTGTTTCAAAGTGGACATGGACAACTTCTAAGCTGTTTTCTGGACTTCTGGTTCATACAGTAAAATGATGAGATACGGCATTCAAGACCTTTACTGTCATTGTACAACTGCAGAGAACAATACAGTGAAATTAAGGTGTAACTCGGTGAGTTAAAATAGAGTAAAATAAATAATAAAATAGACAGTCTAAGAAAATGTATGAATAATGTCTAGGAAGTGTGAATACAAAATGAGGTAGTGCAAACAAAGGTGATTGGATTCACAGATATTGGTACAATATTGCACATGGTCTAATTATTTCCCCAAGAGGTAGTTCAGTCTCTGTGTGGCAGTGTGGGAAGGAAGATGGTGTGGGACAGCATGCATGGAAGTTTCCAGTATGCCTCTATGTCTGTATATACTGTTATTTGTTAATGGTTATGCAAAATAAATGAAGTGACACTGGTACTAATGTATCCACAAATGTCAAAATTTCATACCCCCTGAAGTTAGAGATAAGGTTTTTCTGAGCTGTGCTGTTGAGCAAAACGCCTCTAGTTGGCCTATAAATCAAGCCGCAGTCTGCTGTGGGTATAAAACAGAAATTCAATAAAGACTCAACCAAACTTTAGATGTGTTTGGTAAGATTGCAGCAGTTGTAGAGCAGCAGTCTTGTAGACAGGGCCGTCTCCATGGATGAGACTAAAAAATGAATTATTCAGGTGTGCCTTTGGCCTAATGTGAAGCATGATGAAAGTAGATTTTAGATCACCAGTGCGTCGACTTGTCCTGCCGGACCTGTGGGAAGACCTCAGTGAGTGAAAACATACTGCCCTCTGTTGGGCCAAACACTTCTACTGCCTCCAGACTGTGACCACACATACTCAGCAGGTCCCACAAGGGTGGCGCCTCCGTCTTGATTTATTCCTGCCGTTATTAAAATCATGTAGCTCTTCACTCAGATGATTTCAGTGTCGCCATGGTGAAATTAATCATGTTAGAACTAGAGACAGGGCATTTGCTTGCTCTGGCACTTGTTTTTGTGGACATGCACACTGTGTTATGTTGAAAACTGGTTCTGTCTGGGCTGTCTGATGGATTAAATGAAACATGTGCAACTGTGTGATCTTGCACAACCCCAGATGCCAGCAAAGAAGAAGCCATGGCATAATTTTAGAGACTTCATTAGCAGAAAGTCATGTAAACTGGTTCCAGGACTAAATATCTGTCAGGTATGGGACTGTTAGAATTTATGACTGGTGAAAAATAGGTGATAACTTTATTAGTTACAGTTCCCAGGAAGTTCCAATTCCCATTTAATACAGTCTATAAAACAGCAATAATTGATTTTTTTAGGAGGCCAGTTGGGGACATGAGAAGCAAGCTGTAAATAAAGCGTTGACATATATATCAAACACTCCGATAAGCCAAAAGTTTACGACCACCTTTCTAATTTGCTGTTGGCTTCGTCTCTACAAGACTTCTGAAGTTATCCTGTGGTACCAGGCACCAAGTCCTAGCAGCTGTGAGTTTTAGCCACCATGTATTAGACTTATTCCAACAAATCTCCCAACAAAGTGTCATTGATTCATGGTTTGTCAGTAGCCACTCACCACTGTCCACCACTGCTGTTTAGGTGATGCTCTGACCATAAAGATGAGTTTATTGTCAAAGTTGGACAGGTCTGTAAACCTACACATTTCTCCCACATCTAACACTGACTGTAAAAACTGACACTTCACTTACTGTCCTATATATGCACGAACTTTTAGTGTGTTAGCTGTTTGGTGCTGGGCAGATCATATCCAAGCAGTATCCAGTATTCAGTTTTCATTAAGGCATTTGATCCATTGTTAGCATATGGATATTTTGTGCAAGTTGTATGTGGTGTCAGTTGTTGAAAGGTTTGGCTTTCTTTGAACCATGTTCTTTTATGAGCTCTGCACAGGTCTAAAATGAAGATACGACCTGTCCTCTTTTGTCCCTGTATCTCTAATACCAAACATAGTTGAACTGAAGTGGTTCTGCCAAATCTGAGAACTGAGGTAATGTTTTAGCTTACTGGCGGCATTAATAGATTAACTGTCTGAACGTCAAGTAGTGTTTTGAGATTCACATTTTTTTTTTCCACTGTGGGCCTATTTGTTGCTACAGTATAAAGTCCTGCACCTTAAGCAGACCATTATGGCCATGACTAGAAGTAGGGAAAGCTCAGAAAGACCTTTTGTGCAGTAAAACAAAAGTTGAACTTTCATGATAGTTCCACAAAAAGTTAAACAGCTTTCAACATGTACAATACTGTTGCCCATAAGCCCACAGGTGTTACTAATATTGGACAAAAAATGGTGGCTCTACATACAATGAATGTTTTGCTATTTACATTTTTTACAATCTCTACAAATTAGGTCTTTGTCACTACTCTGCTGACACAATGCTGAATGTGTCTTCCAACATTTTGCTCTTCTGTATACCTTCATTTTATTAATCATTCATCGTCCTCTCAGTCTCTCTCATTTCTCTACATAAGTGTTTCCTCTCTGATCTGTATAAACTCAGCCTGCAGTTCAACCAAATATTCTGAATACACTGAATTTTTGTCTCGTCACTGTTGGCCACAGCTGAGTCATTCATGGATTTTTAGTTGTTCCAAAAAGCGCAGAATTTTTTGCTTTTTGCAAATCTGTTGCAAGCCATTTATCTTTGACAAAATTTTAAATCACATGTGTAACAAAATTGTTTTTGATGGAATGCCACGATTTTAAGCTTAATTGGGTTATTTTTCTCAAAAGAACCACACGTCACACATTAGTTTCACTATCAGGAAGCTGAAAATCTTATTATTCTTTCTGCTTTTGAATGGTATTATTTTGGCATTTAAAAAAATATATCATGCCTTTCAAACATTCACTGATTAATACAGTTTGTTATTTAAATTACATATGAAAACATATCTTAAACAGATGCAAAACTACAGTGGCGATGAAGTGCAAAATACAACAAAATTCTTGAAAGCACACTTCAAAAAACGCAACCGCAACACAGATAAGTCAAACAGAAAGTGAAGTTGTGTTTCTTAGAATGTTGTTTTATTCTCTAGAATGTTGCTTTACTTTCTGGATAGATAGATAGATAGATAGACAGACAGACAGACAGACAGACAGACAGACAGACAGACAGACAGACAGACAGACTGACTGACTGACTGACTGACTGACTGACTGACTGACTGACTGACTGACTGACTGACTGACTGACTGATTGATTGAAGTTTTGTGTTTTGAGCCAACATATATAGTAGCAAACAGTGTAATATGATGGACTTTACTTGTCATTTGAAGCTTGCAGGAGGACTTTTTTTGAGGTTCAGTTGCAGATGTGAGTCAAGACAGCCGGAGGAGGGAGACAGTGACCACAGATGGGAGTGGCTCTAAAACAACTTTCTCTCTAATCGCACTCAGACACACACACACACACACACACACACACACACACACACACACACACACACACACACTCACAGTCCATTACTGCTGCTCATTCACTCCTGTCCTCAGTGCTGCTGCCTAGAAGTGATTAGCAAACCACTGAGACAATATGCAAAATTGCTTTCGTCACACAGAACTCAAGCTCAATGAGCTGCTATATCATGTATCGCGCTGAACAATCTCATGATTGGATTGCCTCTTCACAGCCTTTTCCTCGTCCTGCTCCGTGTGTTTTCCTGACTACCAGCAGTGTAGTGCGGGAAACTGGAGTGATGTGGCTTTTGTGATGTTGTTGTTGTGAGCCCTGGGCTTTTTTCCTCTCATAGAAAGGGCCTCCACTTCTGGGCCCTAATGCCTGCCTTTTAGCTGATGCCGTAGCACTCCACAATACACTCCGATCATTCACTGACTTCCTCTCTGTCTGAGGAGACTGAAGACATGTCTGTGTCCTATACCTAATAGCACTGTATTTAGAGGTAAACATGGTCAGACATTCCTCCTGTTAACAATAGTGCAGGAAAAATAAGAGTTTATACTCTTATGTCCTGTCTTTTTGCAGCTCTGTAATTGATAATAGCCATTCCTATTATTGTTTCCTCCACCAATTTACCAGAAGCAGACCTTATTGACAATATGTAAGGAGACGTTGTCCAGCAGCACTCATCATAAACACGTCTCCTCCCTATAAGCCGGTTACATAATGGACTATTAGGCCCATTCTGCACAAGGATTAGAAGTGGTGGGGAAATCTCTCAACAAGAGACAGATGGACCAAGAGACATCTCCGGCCTTCACAGGTATGCGATCTGATGATCCTCCTTTAGATCTAAATTTCACAACTTAGATATTTGCTAAAGGTCTCAACAATGCCCTTGGGTTTGCTGGACATGGTTTGTTTCCATCTTTAAGGTTTTATCAAGGCCCAATGTCTCTAAAGATTCATAAAATCTCTCGCCAGAATGTCTCTGCTGGTGTCCAGACAGGGTCAAATGTCCTCCTCAGTGCTGTTGCCTTCAGGTCAAATCCTGTCTCTTTGAAATTACTCTCATGTATCACTAAATTGTTTAAACGTTGCTTTTGGGATCACGTTTAGGGCAAAGGGTTTGTTTTTTAAATCAGTGAGGAGCTGCCTTTATGAATTGCACTGTAGTTGCTGAGAAGTGATTGGGGTGGATGATGGGTGTGCAAAATGCTCAACTCTCTCTGAAAACATAGATGTAATTTAGTCAGATATAGATGTAATTTCTAGAAGACAGGGTTGGACAGTCAATCCTCCAGAGACTAATTCATAACGATGAATCAGAACTGAGTTGTAGCTGTCAGCATCGCGCCACTCTGTATGTTCCTCAACATGCATGTGGTGCTTGTACTGTAGAAGCAAGATGATGCCCCTCGAGGGGAATTGTTCAGCCATGCTGTTGAGGGTGGGGTTTAGCAAAATCATGTGTACGCCATGTAATGAGCACATGCTGCAGCCGATCCAGTACAATTCATCAAACTGACAAACTCACCCCCACCGATGCATTTGCTTCCTTGTTGTGAGCAGACAGGAAACATCTCCCACCTGGATTGGTCGCTAATACTGAATAGTTCATCGAGCGACTTGCTGGACCTGCAGCCGTGGCAGTGATCCCTGCAGTTTGTGTCTAAGTAGATTGGGTCTGAATGTCAGTAAGTCTCCAGAGAGGGGAAGGAGAGGATCTTTGCTTTCACTCATCGCCATTGTCATGACAACTGCTGTAAAGGCCTTGTCGGTGATTGATGTTTCAACGCTTCCTTCCACCTTGCCTCTTGTCATGTCAGCTCGGTTCAGCCATTTCTGCAAATTGTGTATTCCCGCGAGGAACGCACAGTCGAGTACAGCAGCGAGTGATACATACAAAGCATGTTCGGCAGTCATGTTATCTCCCGACTGATAGAGCGGCTTTTTATTTTGTTAAGCAATTTGCCCGCCCCCCTCCTGCTTACTTCCAGCCTTGTTGTGCATCACACAACACTGTGACCAGCTCCACCCTCTCTTCACTCTCTCTGATTAGGGCATACATCTTCCAGAAGGCTGCACAACTTCACTCTTGTGCTGCAGTTAGATGGAAGGTATAGCTGAAAAGCTGTCAGCGCATCCCTGCCAAAAGCAGCGTTTGCTCATCTGCTGGCTTAACATGTTTGAACTAAAGAGGAAAAAGGGCAATGCACTGCAGACTAAGAAAATTCTTAAGCCATTTTTTCCTGACGTGCTCTAATACCATTTGAATTGCTCTCCTTGATCGTCTTTTTAGTGGTGACAAGGTGCCAGATGGGGTTCCTGGCCTGTGTTTAAGCTGACATTGCCTTACTTTGTCTGTTGCTGATGGAATTAAGCACTTGAACAGCTTCTGTTCAGCGAAACAACTGTCTCTTGCTGAGTGTTTTACTTCAAGTCAGTAATGAAAACAGGAAATTAAGAATCGATAGGTGCCACATAGGGCTGGGCGATAAATCGATTTTATCGATTAATTCGAGTTTGTACTTAATGTCGATTTGTTTTTATGAAAATCGATTTTCTGATCAACATCCGCCACCAACACCTTCCCGCTGGGCTCCCGTAGTTCAGAGTGAGCGCCCCCCTGCGCTTGATACACAAACAACATGGCGGCGAGCGGTGCAGATCTAAAGGCGCGTGTCCACTAGATGCTATTTTCCCGCACGGCAACGCAACGCTTCTGAAAATCGCACGGATGGCGGGCGGTCACTAGCGAACCACAACATGGTCACATGACAGCTCTGAGCAACAGCAGGCCGCTACGTGGTCACATGACCGAGCTTTCAGCTGGACAGTCCTGCAGACAAGTTGGATAAACACAGCGGCTCAGCCGCAAATTTTCCCTTTTATTTCAAAAAACATGTCAGCGGAAAGTATTTCTGAAAGCATTTGAAGCGAGGAATAATCTGTGCAGCAGCTGAATCTGTCCTCGTTTTAGGTCACCGACGCCTAGTTTAGAAGTTTGAGGACAGTTTCACGATGCGTGGAATCTCCGCACGCAGCATCCAATTTGCATAAAGTAGAAGTCAGTCTACTTTATGCAAATGAGCTGCAGCCTTCTCCAGGTAAACACACCGGATCGCAGCGGGAAACGCACCACAACCGGACCAGCATGCCACATGCAGCGCATTTCCAGCTGTGATCCAGTGTGTTTACCTGGAGAGGGCTGCAGCTCATTTGCATAAAGTAGACTGGACTCCGGCGTGCAGAGATTAGGTAGGGGGTAAAAAAAAAAAAAATTGGATAAATCGTGAATCGGGATTTTTTGTGAAAAAATCGGAGATATCGCCCAGCCCTAGTGCCACATGGATAAAGCAAGGGTTCAGCCCCCAGTAGAAGTACTTGTGGCTCACCTGCGTTTTCACCACTGACAGTGTTCAGGAGTGGGAAGTAGATGAGGGATTAAGTCCTTGTCACTACATTAGTGACTCGTGTGCAGCACCTGTAAGGATTTCGTGCAAGTTTTAACCACCTATATAAGTGGTTCACAGCTTAGGGTCATGACCTATTCAGGGATACAAAGAGCATTAAAGGGATGTGGAAGATTGGCCAACAGAATCCCTTTTCTTTCCTACCATTTTGAGGAGAAATAGAAGTGTAACATCAGTTGTTGGGCATAGTTAATGCAATATTTATCATGAATATGGTTTTGGCTTCCTATAATTAAATACACATGATCAAATGTGGTACAATACCATGTGAATTATGAACATTTTGCTCTTTAAAACCCCTGTGCAATCTCTGTTTTACAACATACACAAGAATATCTGCTATTCACTTAGTCTTTCTAGTTATATGCAACCTGTGCAATAATAGTGCACTATCAGGATTTTCTGTTTATCAAAGAAAAAATCTGTGCAATACCACTGATATGTGCAATAATGTTACTTTTTAAAACTAGTACTTATCTATATTTTGGTCTTCATTCTTTAAATGTTTGCATTGCCTTTGTTGCTGTAACATTTCACATTAATAAAGAGTTATCTTTTGTGATATTGATGTTAAAAATGCTCCTCTCGTTGAAAACCACCCATGTGAATTAGAACATTAGGGTAATTTCTGGTCACATCTGTCTGAGCTACTGCACTGCAGTGACTGAGTGGAGACTAGCAGCTTCTCTGTATACTGCCACCCAGTTAGCTCCTTTGATGTGTTTTGGATAGAATTTTATTCATGTTTTGCCTCTAAGAGACCCTTTAAAATCAAGTGAGGAAGAAACTTATTTTAAGTCTCTCATGCAGATTTGTACATTGGTAGCAATAGTAGCACAACGTGGAGATCAAAGCAACGCTCTGTTTCTTTAAATGTGTAAGTGCAATTAAAAAAAATTGGAAAATCAACTAAAAATAATTGCAATTACAATGTTTATTTAAAGAAACCATGATTTTAAATGTATGAGAGGGGGATGGATGGATGGATGGATAGATGGATGTTATTTTCACTCCTGTGTGTCTATGTATATGTGAATATATAGCTTATTTGCATAGATCCTCTATGGATGTCTTTTCCATAATGACACACATCCAGCCATATTAAATGTGATTAAGGTCTGTACTGGCCCAGTGGTTTCACTGTGGAGGACTCATCAGCTCTGGATGAGAAGCGCAGAGAGGATTTGATTCCCTGACGCCTTCCCCTCTGTGGACCTGCCCTCAACGCAGCCACTGGTTTCCATAGAGACCAACAGACCAATCACCTCTCCCCTCCTCAGCGCTGTAGTACAGTGAACCATTGCATAGTACGTTACGTAGGTCCCTCCACAGTGAGATAATCCTCACTTGGTCAACACCCTCAGTGTTCACAGTAGATGGTGCAGGTGTGACACATGAAGACACTTCAGATGTTGTTTGGCATGATTGCAGCTGCAGAATATAATAGAATATATGCCAACACGATTGCATTGTCTCTGTTATGATTGTAGAGTCATGCAGTAAGAGCCATTTGGAAGCATACGCATGTTTGTTTTCAGATTAAATATTCACAGCCTAATAAACAAGAATTAGTCTACAGAAGGGGGCTTCATTCCCGAGTGCCATGCAAAACAGTTGCACCTAAAAGCACTAATAGATATTGACTATACAGTTAGGATTAAGTAGACTTAATGGATATGCAGTGCTAGTCTGTGTACATGAATATACATTAAGTAGGTTAAATGCAATAGAGAGTTTGTGCTGCTAATGAGATGTGCAGCGCCGGTTACATCATGAGGCTGCTGTACGTGAGCCATCATCCCCACTGTGCACAAGCTGGAATGAGCAGCACTGGGTGTGTGTGAGTGTGTACATGTGTGTGTTGGGGTAGGTGGAAGATTTAACTGCATGCTAGTCGGTTTGTGCCTAAGCTTTCTGCTCTCCTGCTCCCCCAGACCAGACTCAGAGGTCTCCGGCTCTGCCATGATTCACAGACGCCACCATCACTCGTGAGTACTCGTGTAAATGTTGCATGCTGGGGGATTTTGGGGGCAATGTAGTGTAGTCTGAAATGTTAAAAGTTAGAACTAGAGTGCTAAAACTTTCTTTAAGAGTAGGAAATGTTCATTTGATATGTAATGCATGCCTCTTTTTCTGGAATCTAGGGAATCTAATATCTATTTAGATTCATTTCTTATGTCTTAAGGGATTCGGAAAGCAGACAGTACACTTTTTTGTGTGTACTGTTTTGTCTGTTTTTGTGTGAATGTATGTTTGCAAGCAAACTCAAATGCTACTGTAGTTTGAAACAGACTTCACCCGGACTTTTTTTGCTGCACCGACAGACGTAAAAGTGGACTGTATTTTTGTAGGTCTTTTGACGTCACGCCAGCAGAGCTATTTTTAGAGAGGGGTCTGAGGAAGGCTGGCTTTTTTTTTTCTCTTCACTCTTCCAAGAGTGTTATTACTATTCAAAGCCTTTCTCAAGTGCATGCTTTTCTCAGCCTGTTTCATTTCACCGTTTTGGTCAATTTGGAGCCTATTAAAGGGCAACTGATCACATACACAAAGCCAGCTTTACACCTCAACACACACACAGTCAACTTCCACAGAGAATGCATTGGTAGAAAAGAATAAGGCCAAGATCTATGCATTTCTAGATGATTTTGCACACAGAAAGAATTAATTAATGGCCACTGCTGCACTGGCTGTGTTGATATTTGTTAAGGTGATTAATATTAATGAGGAATTTGTTTTAAAAGAAAAAAAAGTGCATTTATTTATGCATTCAGGAAAGACTCTATTATACTGGAGAATTTCTAATGTGGTTCCATACATGATGCACATCAGTTAAAATGACTGACTACAATGCAGCGTTCACTCATTATCAGTCTCAGCAGTACCGGGCTGCAGCGGGACGGACGAGGCAGCATTGACCTCTTGTTAATCCCACTGCCGTCCTCCTACAAAGCTCATCTCTTAGTCCCAGGATGTTCATTAGGCTCTTTATTTTTTCTGACATCCGGGGAGTCACATAAAAGTCAGATTGTCTGCCTCACTAGTGCTGGATTGCATAAGAAGGAAGGAGCCTCCATCTGTTCCACCCAGGGCTTGCCTGCACTGAGCAGAGTTTTCATCACATTACCACAATGTAGCCTCCCCTCTTTCCCTCGGTCAAGGCACAACCAGCTTGTTCAGAGCCAAGGGGGGGGGGATCAACGGTAATCATGTGACCCGACCGAGCTCAAGGTCGCTGGTGGGTTTGTGCCGCAAAGCTGGATTTCCTAAAGTTCCACAACTAAACATATCCTTCACGTGGGTGGCCAGCCAGCCCGTCTCTTAATGACTAGTACTTTCCTGTTGGGTTTGAAGCAGTCTTGGAGAGAATAGGTAAACCCTGCAGCTGTGACTTTCCAGTCACTCTAATGCTGATCCACTCTGTTGTAATTTAAGTTGCATCTGCATAATATTCTGCAGCCTCAAACTAGCTGCAAACTGAAGTCCACACTTTGAGTATTAAGCACTTCAAATGAAATCACGAATACTACATGAAAGTGCCAAATCTCAGCTTTAGTTGTGCAGGTTTGCATCAGTATTCTAAGAAATATGTGGAAGATGAAGCCCTTCACACACGTTCTGCCCAGTTTTTAGGGGTTCAAAAGTAAATATAGATGAAGTCAAACAAAATCATCATATGTATTCACTTTGCATTCTGTTGGTGCCTGAAGTTTTGGATTCACAGAGATCATCAGAACTTTTGTATATTCCTGGTGATGCTCTCTCAGACCTTCACTACAGATTCCTTTAGCGCTTCTCTCTCTTCCTTCAGTCTGGTCCTCAGCACCTCAGTTTTGTTGCTTTGATCATTAATACTGATGAAATATGGTCCGCTAAGTGTTAGTACGTTTGTCTGAACGTGACTACAGAATCCTGCTGTAAACCTGAGCATTCATCCTGCTGCCTTGGTAACCAAACGTGCATAAGCCATAACAGAAGCACCACCATTTTTGACATATGCAGTTGTAATTTCTTCGTTCCTTTGTCTCGATACAGTTTGATTTTGTTTTCCAGTCCACAGAACTTTGTTCCACAACTCTATCCCTTTCTGCAGACTTTTTGTGTCTGTGGTTTGCCTCTTGTGGATCTACCTGTGAATCCTCCGAGGATCTGCTCATGAAGTCTTGTCCACCTACATCCTGCATTCTTGATTTTCTGTGCAGTCATGAAGATGTCTTTCTAATTTCCTGCTCATCCACGAGAGTTTTTGGTCCTCCATTGCCCAGATTATCTCTGAGATGCTGCATTTTTCAAACTAACTCAGCTGCAGCTTTGGACAAACCCTGGATTCTGTATCTTGCTGTTTGTTGACCCTCATTTTTACCTTCCTCACTTTGCATGGTTAAGCTTCAGTCTTCATATTGTCAACACCTCAATCTAAATGGCATGTGATGAGCATTAACAGTGATCAAGATGCATTTGTGGCTGCCTTTCAAGAACATAAAAGTATTTGTTGCTGAGATAACTAGGAGCAACTACTAATAAGACACCATTAGTTAAAACCAGACTTGTCAATTCATCACAGACGTCAGAAATTCATCAAGCCTTCAAGAGTCTTGTTTGCTAAGTTTTTCAAATAAAAGCTAGAGAGAATTATGGCAACTTCGAATGGCTGTAATCAGCTTCTCATTCACTTTGCATCTGCTGGGCAGAGCAATGCAGAACTAATCCAATCTGTAGTGGCATAAGGAAGTGTGAAAATCAGATTGGGGGATTCTCTTCTCTCCTGACAAGCCTGAGCCATGTCCACAAACTGGCTGTGGTCTGTAGTAAACCTGGTCAAGCAAACTGGATTCTAGTACATAGAACAAAAACATTTCCTGAAAGCGAAGAAAAATCATATTTTGTTTGGATTGATGGAAACTTTTTGTCTAGAGCCTTTAGGGATTTTTAAGTTTTCAAAAGGAAACACTAAACACCAGAAGGAAAGATGAATATTTTCTGAACTTGCCTTATGATCCAACCATCCATTATCTATACACCGTTTAATCCTCATTAGGGTCACAGGGGGCTGGAGTCTATCCCAGCTGACTTAGGGCGAAGGCAGTGGACACCTGGACAGGTCACCAGTCTATCACAGGGCTACATATAGAGACAACAATCACACTCACATTCACACCTACCGACAATTTAGAGTTACCAGTTAACCTCAGCATGTTTTTGGACTGTGGGAGGAAGCCGGAGTACCCGGAGAAAACCCACACATGCACAGGGAGAACATGCAAACTCCATGCAGAAAGATCCCAATCAAAAATTGGAGTACATTTTCCTTTGGAAAAGCAGTGGAGATAAAGGTCTGAGTTTTTTAATCACGACCTAAAAAGCTATAATAATGTATTTCACCCACATGGGGGAAATTGATATGATTGTGCTAGCAGTGGCCTATTTAGTGTCCTGTTTATTCTCCCATACAATAATCTTTTGGCTCTGTTTTGTTCTCCACCTAGTCCTGTGAAAAATATCAGGCTTTTCAGTTTTCTTCATGAACTTGCAGCTAACTTTGTTTGTCAGGAGCAAAGACAACAAAACTAAAGAGCTAAATGGCTCAATATCTGTGCATAGAGCTGAACAGGTGGGTGATGGAATAAAGGTTCACTTTCATCAAGTGCACTGTTCAGCCATGACAGTAAGCCAGCTTGTACCACACTGGAAACCTGGAATTGGTTCACCAAAATAAAATGCTGTTATTTCAATGTTGGCAATTATGCTATGAAAAGCCAAAATATCTCTTGTGATAACAACCTGTTCTTTTGGCCAATTTGAGCGACCCTTTACACATTACATGTTTTTTGATCTGTTGCCAATAGAAAAGTATCAATTAGTGCAGCTTTAAGTGGTGTTTTTGAATAAATACGAATAAATACACTAGAATTATGGTGTCTATTTTGGAAGGATGTGGTGCATAGGTAGTGCAGTGGTTTGTGGTGCTCATTCATGGTTATCAAGACTGATTTTATCTTTGGACGGCATCAGAACCAATCAGTATGGCAACAAGTTTCCAAACAAAGCAATGAAGTAATTAGTGTGCAGAGACCCTTCAGAGAAGAGCGTAACAATTAGATTGAAATGGCTGTTAATTATTGAGAAACTGCGCTGTCAGACAGTGAATGGTGGGAAGGTGGTTGATAGAGACGCTCTCATTTATCTTACTGTCTGTCTTTACTGTGTGTGCATGTACAGTAGCTCAGTAAGGCCACATATATCACTCTTCATGACAGCAATATCAAATAAAGCAGCCAGAGCCGCACCGCTGGGTTCTAGATTGATTGACAGGACATTATTAGAAAATTCTTTGTCAGCCTTTTTCCACCGAGTATACTGCAGGACCTTTGAGTATCAACATTGTTCCCCATTATCACAAAGGTAAATCGACCCAGTGATGTCTGCCCACATGTCTATAATGAATGGGCCACTGAAATATTTAGGGAGTCCTTCTGGTTAAACTTTAATGCCGGACTCAGTGTGCACCTTTACATCATGAAAGATGACTGTGGCAGTGTCAGACAGCCTTTGTGCATTGCTTTAAACTGTCGGGGAAAATGACTAAATCATGAGCTAAATGATAATGTGATCTTAAACGCTGCTGCTCTCCAGGTCCCATCCTCACTGTTGTTTTAATGCTATATAAACAAAGGCAAAGAGTCTTGGAGGACCTAAAAGGAGCTCAAATTAGCCCCAGTGTTTTAGCTCCAGTGTGTTGTGGAGGGAGATCTATGTGTATTTAATATGCAGTGGCATTGCGGTTGTTGTTGGCAGTGGTGATATAGGAGCTCTGCAGCACATGGGGCACGGCTGTTTTTAGAAGGCAGTAGTAATTACAACTGGAAATTGTCAGATGGTACATAAAACTAGAGACACTCCAGCTAATTAAGAGTAACCTCATATAAGCGTTGTCATCGTGCACAGAGGAGCCATAAATAGATCCGGCTTTTTATTCGCTTTCCTGCCACCACTGTTTGTGTTGAATTGATCTAATTGTAAAGTCTCTTTCATGGCAGCACTGCAGAGCACAGCTGAGAGGATCAGAGATCAAAGCAGCCTCACTTTCCCATAAATCTGCATGGTGGCAAATTTAGGCTGCTAGCTCTTCCACGCTAAATACACGAGCTACCGTATACCTGCACAATATGTGTGCAATTAACACAACAGTCTGGGTCTTTGTGGGCTTTGGAGGGGGATAAAGTGATGGGAATATGCCGTTAATTGCAGTTCACTGTCATATGCAGACTAGGCTGAATGTTCACGTGACAGTTATCGTCATGAAGCATCGTCATTCAACTCTTTATTGGAAAAACGCAGATTTTTAATTATATATGGAGCTGAAATGACACTGAAACTCAACATACTGATTAGTTTCGGCGTCTGCCTGTCAAATGTGATGATTTATTGTTCAGTATCTCTGATTATAGTGACTGTTGGTCGGTTAAGTCAATTTGGAGACGCCGTCTAGACAGCAACATCTGATGAACTTTGCTGGGATGAATAAGAGAGGTTTATTAGTAAAAGTGGATTCTGAAAATGTGCTAAAAACATCATATAATGTGCTAATGGGGATTTTTATTACACCATAATATGTTTTATACAGACATACAGGGAGGGTCAACTCTTCATACCAGCATTATTATTAGGCTGATGGCCTTTTTCTGCCTCACTATTAGTGACACAAAGTACAATTAGATATAATGTCAACTAATGCATCAGAGACACAAAATTACTTGCATGCGACATAGATTGGGATTCATTGGGCTCGGGACATTAATATTGTTTTCAAGTGAATGCATAGTACTCCTTACAGAATTATCACTGACTGAAACACAGACTGGACTGTGTGGGAATGACAAACCACTGGTATGACTTATGACTATAACCAGTAATGAAATGGAAACCATGTTGAACTTAACCCTTTCATGATGCCGAGGTAAATATTTCCCTGAGAGCTACACCAACTTCCAAATTCACCTCCCTTCGTCTCAGCTAAACATCTTATTAAGCATTGAATGCAGTGAGGTGTAGCACATATCAAATGAAACTGCAAAAATTGACCTTTTTAACATCGCTAGTTGCTTGTCTGTGCAAAGAAGTGTCAGTAAGAACCGGTAATTTTGAATTTACATCAGATTTAATCATCATTTCAACCGGCACACAGACCTGCACCAGTTACTCGTTTGACTTGCTCATGAACTCGCTATTACAACGATATGTTAATATCTACATATGTTAATATCTGTGCAATGCAAATATTACATAAATATTAACATATCTGTACATTTGTCTGGTTTGAAACCTCTGCATTAGCCTACTGTATGTGAACACTTTAGCATATGTTTTCCCACTTTCCAAGTAATGCAGTATCCCACCATCGAGGCTGTGATATTACCAGATTCCAGACTATCACTGCCACATAATTATAAAAAGATATCTCCAAAAACATTTTCATAATATGAAATATAAAAGTAAATCTTAAAAGATCTGCAGAAATGATCGTATCAAATGACGAGGTCTGGACAACCTCAACTGTTCTGAGAACAAAACAAGATTCAACATGTACGGCTAAAGAAACTGTGCTGACTATCAACAGGAAACAAACAGTGGTCTCCCTGGCGCTGTCATAGTCAAACATCTCATTTTCTGTTCCCTCTCTACAGCTCATTTTCAAATAAACGCATAAAATGCTGGCTGGCACTCATAAACTATCCACAAAGGATCACAGAACATATAATTGTGCCAAATAATTGCTACTTGGCAAGCAGCTAGCAGTCATCTATTAATCAAGAAGTTAGGACTTCGTCTACACGAAGATCAAGCCATAGTTTTTGTAGTTAACTGAAAAATGGTCTTTTACAGCATCAATGTACAATGTTCCTACAATCGCTTCTTTAATGAAAAAATCAATCCACCTTTCAAAACATGCGGTCAGTTAAGTCATGTACAGTATGATGATTGTATTTTTGAAAGAATAAAACCCTGTTAGACTCACTTTGCACAAAAGTTGGAATGAATTTGAGTGGAGGATGTGTGCCATGCATGCAAAAAAACATTTTACAGACTAAACAATTGATCACATTGATAATACTAATTGTGGCCATAGCTCAAAGCTGCCATATTTTCCTCTGTGGTGGTTTCATTGGAAACCGTTCTCCTCTTGGCCTGTGTGTATGTTTCTTTATCTCTGAATGCTACACACAGATTTGGCTGAAATTGGGCAGAGAGATAGGCCTCTGCTTGATTAGATTTTGCAAGTAATCTTTATCCTCGGTTTGCACCATCTGAAGATTATCGCCGATTGTGATGCTGCTCTCGGGTGCCAGTGGAGGAAAGCCTGACATTTGGGTCTTCCATGTCGGCTGCTCACTGAAGCAACAAAAATAGTCGCTACGTGGGTTTAAACTCTGCTCTGCATTGCTGTCACATGCTGTAGTGACAGTAAACTTGGGGCATATCTATACAACATTACAGGTCCTGATTTCAAAAATAGTACAAGCATTCAAGTATAAATAAAATAACAGAAAAGATGTGAGAGGAGTTGACACCAGTGTTCACAGTGCATGATATGTGACTGCCTGCAAATACGGTGTTTAGAACTGATTCCTTATCAATGTCAAAAATCTGGCAGAAATAAATTGGTTTTGTCAGCGTAAAAAATGAAAATCAAACTTGTATACTCAAATTTTTTGGCTCAGGAACTTGGCTACTATCAAATCCTTGCATATATACTGAGGAATGCAGGAAAGTGTATACCTTTGCTGTGGGCCAGTTTTCTGTGGAAATAATCCAAACGCTGTCTCTGCAAAGAAAACACTGTGCTTATAACAGAAATGCAAGATAATCTATGCAGTGTGAGAGTAGGAAGGTTCACCTTACAACACTAATTCATAATATTATTTGCTGGTTTTGCTGAAGTACAGTGGCTGTTCAAGGACGGCAAACCTCAGCTGCATAGTACATTTACAAAACAAATGCAAAGTCTCTTTCCCATCGTGGAGACGACTTTTCTGTTGGTTTGGCCAGAAAGTAGCTCTGATTGCAGTCTGAGTGATCAACTCTTTGTATTAGGAAGGACATGCTCCAGTTGACTTTGTTCATATTTATTTTATCCTATTGAGTTTCAAAGGAAATGATGTTAAGTGAATTTTATTGAGTTGAGCTGCAGAAAAAAATATTCAGTCTTTGCTCTTAGGATATTAAACATACAGGCCCCACAGTAGGAACTCAGTGCATCAAAAATCAGTACCATTACCAGTATCATTATTTATATTAAAAAGCTTTTCTTTTATCGATATTTTACATGTTTACCTCTAAGTTTGATGGCAGACTTAATTTTCTCAGCATGGAAAGTGCCAGTGTGGCATAGATACCTAAACAGATGTCCTGTCATCCTGAGGAGACACTTTTTCTTCAGTTGCTTATGCTGTAGAGGTTGTGTTGATCTTTGCTTTAAAATACCTCAAAGGGATTTTATTGGCTTCAAGTCAGGTGACGTACTTGGCCAAGTCAGAGTTTCCTCGTTCTTAGAGACTTTTCTGTGATTTTGCACCATTTTATAACCAATTTCATTCAGTTAGGCTACTGGAAAATCACAACTGGACTCAATTTTGTATCAGATTTTCTAACTTGGGTGTCACTGAAGACAGGTGGATTCGCTTTTGTCGCATTGAGTTTCTACTTTGTACTTTCAATGTAGTCTCTCTGAAGTATTCATTTCTGATTGTACATGAGAGGAAATATTCTCCAGCTGATCTTAAAAATAATGCAATTATCGAGAGGCGATAGTATTATAAAATGTTGGCCTTTCAAATGATTTTACACAGGTTTTACTCGCCTCTGTTATATACTGTGCATTCGTATATACAGTACCAGTTAAATATTTGAATGATACTCATTTGCAATGTCCTACAAAACAAAACTAAAGACATAACTATAATATAACACATATAGATTTATGTCATGAACAAAGAAATGGTTTTAAACTTTAGATTGCATAGAGCATCATCACAGCATTCTTGAAGAAGCTTTTAAAGCTCTGAAGTAATGATAGACTGCCACTTTTTTATTACTTAAATCTGCAGATTTTTCCTTAATATAGATTGCTGTATTAACTGAATATGTTTTTGTTGTGGTGACTGTAGATGAGACTCACCTGTTGCCTGAAAAAAATATTCCAGTACTCTACTCCCACTGCTATCAAATGTTTTGCTTATGCATAATTTCATAGGTATCATTTCAGTTTTGATGTCTTAAGGGGTTTGTTCAATCTTTGCTGGTGTTTTAAAGTTTAACCTTGAGAATACTGACTCAGATGTTGAGAATAACCTGTTGAGGTCTGAGGATCCACTATTAAGAGGGTTAAAACAACTGCATGTGACCTCTGATTCAAATTTGGGGCCAAACACTTTGACGTCATTGTAATTTTGCAAAGTGAGAGAAACACTATATGTCTGACGACTGATTAAACAGCAGCACATTAGAGATAAACAGCCCCCTCTTTGACTTTTTAACCTCTTTGTCTTGTATGATTTATCCTATTTCAAAGGAATCCATGTTGCAAAACTATGCTCCCTCTCCACAGGGGTCTTACTTCAACTCACCTGACCTGATTAACGTTTTCTTTCCATCATCCATCTCCCACTTTAATAACTGTACAGGGTGTAGAGTAACAGTTAAGTGATGAGAGCCTGAACAGTGTGACTCGGCTGACATTTTGCTGCACCTTTCATCTTGTTTGTGGCATCACTCACGCACTTGCCACTCTAAAGTACTTCAAAAGCGAGACCAGACCACTGAGGCTCCACTTCTTCCTGCCTGAGGCGATAAAAACAGGGCAGCAGGCCAGAAGGTTACTGTAACTCTGTTAGGAGGGGATGATTTCTTTAGCTACTGAAATGAAACTTCACCTGACATAACATCTAATTTTGGAATAATCTGATCTACAGCCTGGGAATACACAAGCTGTGTAGAGAGAGGTAGATTTACTCAGTTAAAGTTACATGTTTAGGTATAGTTAAGAGGTACTTTACTTGAATATGTCACCATTTATACACAGAGAGAGAAGTACTTTTTTACTCCAATGGAAGCTATATTGTTGTACCTTATTGACTGTAAAGACAAAGACTTATAATGACCTTATATATTATAATACAATATAGTGTCATAAATTATCATGGTATAATGTAGTTCAAATTAACCTCTACCTTGAAGAAAATACTATAAATATATTTTTGCACCAGTGATTAGAAGACCTGAGCATTCAGTTTAGTCATTCCCAGTTGATGTTGGGGGAAAAGCATCATCGTAGTCTGACAATGTTTGTCAAAGCTGCAGATTCATTTGGTGCAGTTCCACAGCTGGGGTAAACCTCTTTGGAGATTTTATTTTGCAACTAAAGTTTTCCTGTGACTGCATGAACAACACCATCGTCTCCCAGAATGCCCTGTTGTCTTTCTGTCTCTGCCTCCGTCCTCTATGTCTCATCTTCCATTTGATTTAACTCCATCCTCATAACGCTCTGTGGGGAAATCTGCCGTTGCAATTATCTGTTGAGTTTCCTGAAAGTTAGCCTCTCACATTTAAACAAACCAGCACGGGCGAATGAATATGCCGATAATTAGGTCAGCCGGCAAGTTGCCCCTGATGGAGATCCCTAATGGAGTTAGCAAAGTGGTCATTCCAGGAGGCTAATTTCTGCTTCCTCACAGTAAAATAAACTTTTGAAGTTATTCACATTAAAATTAGTTTCATTGTAAAGCTGTAAGGAGCTTGTTTTTTTGCCCAGATACGTGCTGGTTTGTGCTACTTCTCATTTTCCTGATTCCCTACAACAAATCGGAAGAGTCCAAAGTTAGCTTCATTCATAAAATTCATAAAAATGTCTGAGGATAATTTATCGTTGGACAATGAACTTTATTATCAAAGACAACAGTTGCAGTAAATCAAACAGATAAATTCTACGTAAGGTAAATTAATATTAAATGATTAAACCACAAATTAAACTAAATGCTGCCTGCAAACACCACAGTCCTATTATCACACTTGTTTTAGACACAAACTAGTTTTACGGCACTTATCCTGATTGTTTTCTCCTGACTAGATCCTTTCTTATCTTGTTTCTACTCTCTGAGTACGTTGCTTTGGATAGAAGCATCTGCTAAATGAAATTGTAAAAATATATAAAGTTTGTATTATTATAATCATGAAACAAGAGTCACATTTTACACCTGCTAAAATATGTTCCAATAACAATATATTGGTAATAGCTCTCCATCATTTGCAGCCTTATTATGCTGTAATGTCACCATTAATTCAAAGATCATTCTTGTATAAAATCACTGAACAGTCTGTCGCTGATATTTAGCGACATCTCACTGAGCTCATATGAGGTGAAACACACTGACAGTGTGACCACAGTCCTGCTGGTGTGTTTACAACCAATGTTAGTCTGTAGGGCAGGAATCCACTAGAGGGAGCACAGCTCTAAGGCTTCGCTCCTGAGAGCTGATTAATCTTCAGTCCAGAGGACGGGAAGCTGTAGCATTCGTTGGAGATAAGCAGTGTCTGGAAGAAAGCTGCAGATGCTCTTCAATGCTGCCTCAGGCCTTAACAGTGTTATCAGGACTTAAATAAATGATGTGTTGAATCAGGTCCAGTTCCTGATTAAAAAAGTCCCCTCATTACTAAAGCAGAGCTGGGTTTTTTTTCTGTTTTCCACAAAGTATCTATAGTTTACAGATTTTTATAGTTTGAAAAGTAACAGTAAAATTTCATAAACATAAAACTGTTCCACTTTTAAATATTATAACATTACAAAATGCATGTGACAGAAGCAACCGTTAATAGTCTGATCATTTAATTTAGGCAAAAACTGATAGAAATATAGAGCAAATGCCTGAGGACAAAGTAATTTCATTAGCATGCTGGCTGGATGATGCCGTTTTTCAAATTTTTTCAGAGACATTCACCTTTACGGAAAGTCATCATATTAAAAATGTGACAAACTACTTTTCTCTTGTGTAAGTTAATTTTCTCTCACTTCTCTCTAAGGTTGGATGCCATTCATATTTAAGCTGATGGATGCGTGTAATTTCAAAATGAAGCACACATCTGAGTTGTAGCCAAATAAATTTCACATTCATTCCAAGTGTCATAATCTAAATCCCCCCCAAAAATCACATTTTTGTTCAGTATGATTTTTTTTTTCTATAACCAACTTTGAGCATCAATGTCATGAGATATATTATAGTTTAAATAGCATAACTGCACTGGTTTAATGGTTTAAGTGTAAAGAATAATAGAATCAAGCATTGGTACCTTTGATGTGTTATCCATTGATAATTCACCAGAGAAAACTTTAAAAAGAGCATTTCTATTACACTTTCAGGGTTCATATGTGATAGACGGTTTACCAAACCAAGTTACAGCAGATAAAAGGTCTCATTTTTATCTACATTTAATACCAAGTTAATCTTCTAGCCATGATTCCTTCTGTGTCAAGGCTATTTTCTGATATAGTTCTGTTTTGAAACTCCGCAAAATTTCCATATGATGAGAGAATTAAAATCATGATATAACACAATCATCTTCCTGCCTCATAGAAAAGACAAGTGTTGGATACCAAGATTACACATTTTCACAGAACAAACTGACTGAACACTATAAGAGGAGAAATTAAAAGACTCTCAAGCAAGCACTGAATGCTCCACTGCTCTAATTTTTTGCAGAAAACATGCAAATATCTGTGTTGTTTCTCCTTTTCACAGTCATAAACTACATAAAGTAAGTAATTTCAGCCCGCCCCTATGTACTTTAAGGACCTGTAACTCACAAAATGTTCATTATACGACGGTAAAGTTGCATAAATTCAATAACAATACAAAAGATAGCAGGCATTTAAAAATCCACTGACTTTAAGTGGTTCAGGTGGGAGGCACTGATTGATTTTTCATGGTGTGACCCCCCCCAAAAATTTCTTTTTTGTGGTTACTGCAAAGTCAAAAAGTGTGTCAAAAAAAAAATGATGTCATGAAGTCAAATAGGCGCTATAACCTCATTTAGTTTTGACTAAATAGGCACTTGCTGCCTTCTGCCGGTGTGAGACAGAATTGTGATATTAATTAGGACAGAAATGTTTTCTATTAAGGGAGGTGGTTTTGAATTTTTCCCTTTGCATTACAATAAATGTAACGTATTAAATAATCCATGTGCAACACCTCTACTTCTCCATATGACAACTCTTTCTTGAATAAAGGTGTCAAATGAGGCTAAAGAGAGCTGTTAGGAGCATCACCCAGAGCTTTGTTGTATAAAGCTTCTGTCTTCAGTCAGAAGGATCTTCAGGAAAAGAGCTCAGACCTCTGGGCAGAGCTGGAGCTGAGGCCTGAAGCTGAGGCAGATAGCCATCAATCAGTGTCTCGTGTGCACATACAGGGCTGCCTACTCTTTCTGCTCAGACCTCAGCTGGCTCCTCTTGGCCTCACAATAGCTGCAATTACACGGGTGGTGGTCCCTCGGGTGGCAACAGAGGCTCATGGGGGCTGTTAGGGCCGAGCGGGGACGCCACGGGCCATCTTTATTGGTTTCCTTGAGCTCGGACTGCAGAGGTGATGATAATGCCAATGCTGGGCTGTTTATCTCTGTTTATCTGGCTCTATTCTTAGTGGGGAATTAATGCAGTGTCCAGACACAGTAGGAGAGTAGAGAACACACCCTGTATCTGACAGGGATGCAGGAAAGCGAGGACTTTAATGAACTCCGAGGAGAGCAGGTCAGGGTTGGGATGCCACCTCCGTGTGGTAATAGTAATGTGTCTTCCTCACTCTTTCTCAGTCATGCCTATAAAGCTTTGCCTTCGCATCCAGGGGGAACAAGGCATCAAATTCTTAGCTTGATCATATCATGCAAATTTTCTGACTGCCTCTGAACTCACCCACAACACTTCTCCCTGCCTGCCTGAGACCTGAATCTGATGAGAAAATGTAGGTCATGAGTTAAACTGTTAAATTTCCATGAGGATAAACAAGATAATGGGATCTGTTGTGCCAACTGAATCAGCAGAACAGTGTGGTGGAGGTTTGTTGCCTCAGCCGGTTTTCTCAAGGAAATACTAACCGCTGTATTTTTCCAATAATCTGCTCCTGCTGGAGTGGGAAGGAATCATGTTCTACAAACAGTAGAGTTTGATATATGGGAAGAATAACATTATTTAGATGTTTTTTTTTTTCTGGAATTGCTAAAAGCTAGAGGCTGTGAATGTGTCGTGATTAAGCAATTACTTCCAGACGTTGCCTTTCTTCATGAACCGAGCCTCTGCCTGATATTGACATCTTCTCAATGGCAGTTACTTTGGAGGAGAAGCTCAATGTGCTCGTCAGCAACATCCTAACGAGTGTTTCACTGGCTTTGAATAAAATGTTTTTTGTGTCTCTGGGCCTCATGTGGCTGTATGCGGCTGCCAGTTTCAGCTTATGTTCAGGCTCGAGAGTTTCATCACACATACATTCGGTACAGCAGGGACTTTGTCTCACAGTGTTGCAGCTTGGAACGAAATCCCACGGCTCCAATTTTAAGTTTGTAGCATTTAGCGAGTGATTAGAAATTATCTTCCAAAACTGTCAGTGTTGTATTTATAGAAAGACAGCATTTGGAGGATGAAACTGCAACACTGGCAGTATTTACACATTTAAAGTGAAATTGAGCTCCGTCATTAAGGTTGACCTGCCGGCAGATCCAGTATGCTTTGCATTGTGCTAAAATGGATGTAGGGATTTCCAGAGGACTATTTTCTGTTTGGAGGAACATGTGAGTTACTTTAAGTTCCGATGTTTAGTAGCAATGAGGGAAGTCATATTGCTGGTGTAGCACAAAGCACAGAGTAAAAGGTTGAGGTTAGGGTAGTAAAGAAGTGTGCTACAGATACTTTTGTCAGAAGAAAACCTAATTTATACAAGTAACAAGATTTTCGCTGCCTAATATCCATGGTTTCTCTGCGATAACATTTATCTGCATGCATGTGAAAAGAACCCCTTTTAAGAATATTGTGATTGAATTATCCAATATCAACATTCGCTCTGGCAGCAGGCTGGACACAAAACCTTGTATTTTTAAGGTGGGTGTATGTTTGAAACAAATTGGTATGACATTGTCTAAATGTATCTGAAGGCAAAATTGGATATATCTGTATCAAACAGTCACACTTGAGGGTCAAAGAAAGGCGAGAAGCAAAATTATGGGGATAAAGCCTCACACTTCTTTCCAGTGTTTTTTCAGAGGCAGTCATGGTGTTGGATGTGGTTGTGCATGTTGAAAGGAACGGAAATTTAGTAGAAATGATGGCACGGGATGTTGAAAATAGTTACCGTTAAACGCAATCTTTGCAGAATCATTCAACAGCAGTGTTTATTTGACCCGTAGGGATGAAACTTGACAACAGTCTGCCCTTAGGAGCTTGGCCCAGAAAGCAAGAGTTTTTTGATCCAATTTTTCTAGCAAGATTTTGCATTTTTTTTCAGAGAGTGCAAGAAAAATGTTAAGACCTTTACCGTGTACCATATAGAGAACAGACCTGGGGAAAAGACAGACTACATATACACAGAAGAGGCAAAGCTCAAGGATGGTGTTAAAATTAAGTTTCTTGTGACTTTGGGCCCAAATGACATGGTTCATAACAGTGATCCAACACCCACATTACCCATTGAACTACATGGTAGCACTGTGTGGTTTCCCTAAATTTATAGCATATCAAGACAGTCTTGTTCTTAATGAAGAGGATATCCATAGTGCTGATTATTAGTCTCTGCTCTGCTGCTGGTATTACTGTAGTAGTGTACGACTGGGTATGTTGATTCCCAGGCACAAGCCAGTTAAAGCCTGTGAATTAAAGCACAGCTCAGCTGGAGTGAAGGGCTTGTCCTTCCCAGGTGCCAAATGGATTCTGCAGTTATTACCATAATGCTTTCCTCCAGCTCATTTCACTCCACCCCACCCCACAGCTGGGTGCAGGAAGAGTTGCACTGTGTACAGCCAACAAAGCAGAATTTGGATCCTTTACCACAGGAATGTAATGGCTGCTAGATGATGTCAGCGTGACATGTGATAATTTATCAAGTACAAACTATTTTATCATCTTGCTTTTACATTAAACCCATGATGAGTTCACAATGGGATTTAAACAACAGGAATGAAGCAATAGTAATTAAGAATAATTAAGAACTCCGACATGGGGTTTCCTTTTTTTCCCCCCGAGTAAAGAGGTGATCGGCCATAGCTGATGTCTCACTCTGCCCGTGCTCAGACCTCAGGCTCTGGAGAACCACATGATAGATGGTGTCCCATCGGGCTGCTCCGTCTGCTCAGTAATGTGCTGCCCCAGATGCTCCCCTCAGACTGTCACCGACACAAAGGGCAGTGTTTACATTGGTCCTTAATAAGGCAAGAGGAACATGTGTGGCCCAGTCCATAACCTGCTGTCTTGCAGTACAACATAAATGAAAAGGAAATTACATTTTACAGCAGTCCATTAACTCCTGTTTAAATTCAGGCAAGCATGTTAGACTCTGCATTTACAGCATTGCAGCAATCTGACATTAGAAACCTTTTAACACATCAAGCTCAGTTGCTAAGTCATGCAGCCATTTCCTCCTATTCTGTTTTTCCATTTCTGTTTTTTCTTTCAATGGTATCCTTAGTGTTTCCAACATTAAACAACAGGACGCATCTGGACAATGTAACACGTAGGTTTATGGTATGGCCACTTTGTTTCAACCTTGCTTCTGAGAAACCATGTTTTGTACAACATTTTACAATACCCTCATGCTCATTGGACAGTTACATAAGTATGAGCCACAAAGAGGCCACAAAGGTGAACTTCTTAAATGTGCAGATTGTGTTTGAGAGGTATTCTTTAGCGTCCACCTGGCCTTAGTGCTGCACATAGCAGAATGTCAAGGTGGGTTTTTCATGTTTCTTGCCAAAATGCTTGGAAGTTGTAATTAATTTATATCTCAGATTTTAATGTGCACATGATTGCACCTGCTGTTCTCTTCCGATGCCATGGTTCTCTGCCGGAAACCGGTGGAATGCTTCCTCTGGGTTTAGGCAGAGTTGATCCCCCAAGTGAAAGAGTTTAAGTATCTTGTGATCTTATTGATGAGTGATGGGAAAATGGAGTGTGAGATGGACAGGAGGCTTGGGGCAGCATTAGTAGTAATGTGGGCATTTTACTGGACTGTCATGGTGAAGAGGGGACTGAGCTGGAAAGTGAACTTCTCAGTTTACCAGTCCATCTATGTCCCAACCCTCACCTATAGACATGAGCTCTGGGTAGTGTCCAAGGAGGAGGAGGAAGGAGCCAGTTGAAGTGGTTCGGATTCCTCTGGGCAGACTTTCTTTGGAGATTTTCCAAGCATGTCTGCCTGGGAGGAGACTACGGGGCATGCCCAGAACTTATTATATATCTCATCTGGCCTAGGAACAACAGGATAGCTCAGGAAGACCTGGAAAGCATTGCAGGAGAGGGGGACAGCTGGGGTGTCCTGCTTTGTCTGCTGCCACCGTGACCCAACCCCGGATAGGCAGAAAAATGGATGAATCATTGCACCTTCAACTTTTTTAACCAAAGAACCAGACGCTTACAATCAATAATTTGTTTTCTATTAATGACTGAACCAGGAGAGTTTCATGTCTACCCAAGCTGGAGAACAGCTCTAACTGTGAGTCACCTAATGTTTTCTAAGGAGAACCCAAAAGCCCTCCTGGAATATTTTCTGTGGCTTTGGCACTGTTTTCCAAAAGGTCCACAGAAACAGCGTAGATGATGTAATTGGGCTGTTTTATTAGCTTGGGCATAGACAGTATACTTTTTTTTCATCTGAAACTCTGTTACAAACTGGGTGTAGTTGTAGAAAGGTGGGGCAATGTGTAGAAACTCAAGATGCTACTAAGCTGTCTTGTGAGAACTATAGGATCTAGTGTGTTTGAGGCTTTTTTGCTCCTAGGTGAATCTGTGGCTGATTTTTGTGTTGGCATCCACCCTCTTTGACAGATGAAGGTAGTCTTTGTAAATGTGGAAGCCATTCAGCCTCTGAACACTTATTTGAAACTGCTTATGATACAGGCTTTGTGGGGGGAAAGGAACCTTTGTTATCAGACAAAAAGCATTGTCTTATATGGCCCCTGGTTTAAATCAAAGTTAAATTGATTTCATGGAACAGAGACTTGTGGTTTGTACTCTTTTTCACTGTTAGTTTTTTCCTCACTGCCAAATGCTTTGTAGATTCTAATCATTATTTTAGTGGCATTTGAAGGCTGTATTTTTAGTATATAACTAGTTTTATGGGATTTCTTGGACAGATATCTGGAAAGTCCTTTGGAAACTTACAGTTCTGCACAAATGTACATGGAAGGTTCTGCCACAGTATTGATGGCTCATCGATTTCTGCTTACAACCCCAATTTGTCCATCCTTGGATTTCTTTGAAGTTCATTTTTAATGACTTGTAAATCCCTCAACTTTAAGGAAGTGAGACTCTAAATCGCTTGAGAGCCCTTTACCATTCCTGTACGAGCCTGTATTCATTAACTGAAGGATCCCAATCTAGTATTATGTTGACTTTAATTACCAAAAAAAATTGTTTCCATTTATTATTTTAGCTCTTTAAACAACTTGTTCATCCATGTAACATACTGAATGGAATGGGGTTTTGTGTTTTAGTCTGCAGCATCATCCCTCAGTGTGCTGCTCACTACTGTAAACTTATCTCAGCTGTTTTCATGACTCACAGCCTTTTACAAAATGCTGTCTGTTCTCACTTCAAAGCCGTGTGCCAGGCTGAATAATTGCTGTATCGCTTCGTGCGACTCCCCACCCGACCTGCTCCATGGCTCTGTGAGCCGATGGAGCCGAATCTGAAAGCTGTAGCAACGCTGCATTAAGTGTCTCTGCCAGGATGTCACTGACAGCTGAATCATCATGGCAGAGAGCAACAACACCCATCTAACGGAGATATCTGTGTTAAACAGAGAGTGACCATGGCACCATGTTTAGCAGTGGTAAAGGTAAAAAACGATGACCCATTTCAGCTGAATGAAGAGTTCTCTTGGATAGAAAGCACTCTTCACTGGTGCTGTATTGACAAGAACTCAAGAAAAGTTTGGCTTTGAATCACAGTTTTGCTTTTTATTTCATGTAAAACCTGTTCCAAAGCTACATGACACTCCAACATTATGATTTGTTGCAAGATGTGGATTTGTACTTGAGGGAACATATGTAACCCTAAACTATTGATGACCTGTGTTTCTGTAATCATCATTAATTCATGAATGCATCTGTAGTTGTCTGTTTCAGTTTATGCTGTGTTATTTTGACAAGTTTTACAAGGAGTTTGTGTTGATAAAACATAATTATTGATTATGATCACTGCGGAAATGTGAAGACAACTATTAAACTGAGATTTATTTATTGATTTTACAAATATGCACCCAATTTCAGATCACAGGCCTTGTAGGTTCTTCTCGTGCTGACACTCACCTCTGCTCTTCATCCAATCAGCAAGACCCATATCAAGGGTCCAACAGTGTCTTTTAAATGCCGTGTTGATGGTTGTCGTGGCAACCAGCTTGAGGTTTTATGTACACATGAATATGTGCGAGGTTGGCCCTCGTGGGTGCCGGATTTACCCTTCTGCGCACCATGTGCTGCTGCTGATTAGCTCGTCTCCGAGCAGGCTGGGCTGGCACAGGCTGTGCAGCATCTGATAAAACCTAATTGATACGGCCACCGAGGGAGGCCTTTGTGTGCTTTGTTGGCCCAGCGAGGCGCAGCAGAGTCAGACCTTGTCAGTGTGGCTGCTCAGACAATAGGAGCAGCTGTAACTCAACTCAGAGGAGCAGCGATGATGGAGACAGGAACCTCCTCTGCTATTGACTGACTGAGACAGAGTGGAGAGAAGGAGTAGGACAAGGGTTCGTACAACAGAAGGTTGCGTTGGGACAAATCTTTTGCAACTCTAGTGGAGGCCACGGCGACCAGTGGCTGACATCTCTATCAAGGCACTAGGAGCTTATAACTGGACATACAGCACAGGATGGCTCAGCATTAACAAAGGCAGCAGAGGGATGCAGGTTCAGCCCCCTCCAAGTGGCCCAGATACACAGAGGCAGATGCTGAGGTGGGACTGTACCATGTGGGCTGTCAGTGTTGTTGCCACACAGTCTAAACTGTGCAGGATTTGCTTTGTTCTTTCCTTTTAAGCAACTTCTTTTTTATGGACCCTAGACAGAATGACACTTTTAATCTAAGCCTTTGTAACTGGCTGACAAAATGTTGAAGTTCAAAGCTTTTTGTTTGGATTACTGGCAGTTCCTCTGTCTGCAGCCTCTGCATGGTTTCTATAAGAGGTAAGGTGCTGATTATAAAACTTCCAATTTTGCCTTTTTTCCTTGTCGAGGGAAAAGACGCGGCTTGTTAAATTTGTTTCTAAAAAATGGATTCGAACCTCATGTCAGTTTGATGCAGTAACTCTGTGTTAATGTAATTCATAGGCTTCTGGTTCTTTGTATAGACGTTAATGTAAAGTGTCATGTTTGAACCGGTCATGAACCACAGACAGCTACCACGTTCCAGTCCCCTGTGCTTTTTCCATGTTAAGAGGGGCTGAAATAGGGACAAAGGGCCCACGTGTCAGCAAGGTCAATGGTCTGAATGGAAGCACTATTGTTGTGGTTTGCCCCCAACAAGCTCCAGAGCAGTATTCAGTCCATTGTGTGTGGTCCCACTCACAGTTATTGGCTCGGCAGCATGAGGCGACACGTGCTCTGTGGCCCCTGTCTAGTACAGTACACAGTCTGTCCAGCCGCTTGCAATTCAGTTTTGTGTCTGTTTTTATACTGTGCTGGTAGGGGATGCTGTCCTACTCAGCTAGACTATTACATAACCCTAGAGATGCCATGAAGGTATAAATATTTAACCGAAATCCTTCAGATTGGAGGACATAAGGATTTACCTGAGAGGGAGAGTGAAATGAAAAAAGGCAATGTAAAGCTACATCCAAACTAAAACTCACTGTAAAATGGAAATTAGGAGGAAGAGCATTTTCACACCGTTTCGAAAATAATCTGTACTAAGACCTGAAAACACGTCACCATTCCTGTTTACTGGGTATACTGGTGCACGTGTTAACATGAAGCACAGGGGTGGTTGCTTAGTTGTAGAAAATACTACAAAAGAAAACTGTCCGAATGAAAAGTAAGACCAAAGATTTCTTGAACTGCACAATATCCTCCAGCTGAGACAACAAAGTCAACAAAGCCAGTTAGGACCATGTCGAATTAACCTCTGGTAATCAAGGGTGACATCTATGTTTGTTTCTTCTGAAAACTGCCTCATGATAGGAGTGTGACCAATGAGGAAACGAGATGTAGTCACAGTATCATCAAATCAGGAAGTGTCAATTTGTGTCTGCATCATATTTTCTACAACTCTGCTTCTGCAATTTTTACCCAAATTTTAGGGTGAGGGTTAGCCCTTACGGTCTTTAAAATTTAAAAGGCAACGGCTTTGTTTTGATAAGTCTCTTTTTTACGGGTCCTAAAACTGAGGAGGAATGCGGACACTATGCGTAAAGTTAGCAGACGTTATGTGTTTCAAAGTGAAACTGTTTGTATGGATGGAACCACAGACAGGACTAATCAGTCTTTGCTGGTCTGATTCTTTTTTCACAACTTGACAGGTTTTCATTATGGAAGTGCAGGACTAAACAGATGGAGTACCCCACCAATCTTGGGCCAGATGATAAATCAAATTAGTTTAACTAATTTTAATTTTTATGAGTGAAATGTGTATTAACCAAAGCTAACTTATGTGACCAGCAACACAAGAGCGGTTCATGCAGTTTACATGACGGTAGTGATTCCTATGTTTAATATCCATTCATTTTCACCTTGTATATATATTATTGCACTATCTGACTTGATTTATATATTTAATTTGCTAATTTATATATACATATATATATATATATATTTATTTATTTATTGTGTGTTCTTATTCTTTATCCTTATTGTCTCGGTTTGGAACAGGTACACAATGCATTTCACTGTGCATTATGCTATGTATAATTGTGTTCGTGATAAATGAAGGTCTTGAATCTTGAATCCAGGTTGTCCACTGCAAGGAGTGATTGCAAGATAGATATATACAATGATATAGCACTTTACCTATTGATCTGTGTCCTTGGTTTGTGTTTGTTGGTCAGGCTTTGTTCAGTCTGTCACTGCCATGTTGTCAACGTTAGCTACTGTTAGCTCATCAGCTACGAGAGACAAAATCAACACTTTGTTCTTTGGAAAAGTAATCAAGGTTTATGCTTCCTGTTGTTCACAATTTCTCAGCTAACTCATATTATCCACAGCAAAGAGCAAAAGTAATTTTTAGTCTTGGACTGTAGATTGCAGGTATAAGTCTGCAAAATTTCACATTTTGTTGAAGGTTGGGATTATAAGCTCCCCTCTATGATTTGTCAGGGAATTCAGTGAATCAGCCATTTTAATGGCTGGGCTCATTTCCCAGTATGCAAATGCTGCACCAAAACAATCTCCCATCACCATTTTGAGTGAACACCATCACTGCAGACCCCCACCCCCATCATTTCCACATCAGGATATTAAGAGCTGTCGCTTTCGTTGTGGCTCAAAAAAATCCATTACAGCAATTAGTACAACAAAATCAGATGGGTTTTACAGTTTATGATACTGCAGCCAAAATAAGTGGCGCACTCTGCATGGAAGCTCATCTATGCATTTTTTCCAGACCTCTGTTTCAACTTATTTGCTCCATGTAATGAGAAACACATCTGTGTGGTCAGCTGAAGTGTGCTAACTCTTTGTCTGGTTTAGAAAATGGTAATCAAAGAGGGGTAATATGTGATGAAGAGAAGAGCATCTCATCCACCTCAAGGCCATATTTGCTCATGGTTCCACCCATCCCCCCATGCAGCCATGTCTCTGAGGGAGGAGGAACAAAAAAACATCACCCCATGACGGCACGGCTTAATGCTCGGGTGTTTTTCATTTAAATACTGGTCAGTGATTGGATGGTGGAGACACATTTCATTAGGCTTGAGGACGAGCCAAACTCAACAGCTGTGTTGTTTTGGAGCGTGGTGGAACTGGAAAATGTTCATTTGCTGCGGGGTTCTGTTTTGGGAGCTGTACAGTGATCAGATCAGGTCAGCATGAGGCTGTACACAAAGGACAACAGTGCTCATGATACTGTTGAACCACAAAAACAACAGCAGGCCATAAGATGTGTCTGTCTCATCACCACAACCAAAAGAATAAATTTTCACTTAGGTCTAGCAGTGATGTTAAAGAATGTACATAAATATATTTAAAGATAACCCACAATGTATTGAATTTTTGTCAATTTGTTAGCTGGTTTATTGGGGTTTTTTGGACAGTATGGCCCTTTTAGGTCATTTTTTGTCTACCTCCCGATTTTATCAGCCATGCATGACCCTTCGGATGGTCTGGTGGTGAATTGATATCTTACCGAACTAACCAGTAAATTGAGGCAAAATAGTAAACATGTCATTTGAGATTTGCCAAGATGGTGTATCTTTCTGACTTTGCTTTCCTGACTTTTCTTCAGGCATCAATTCAAAAGTAAAACTTGTCTGAAGGATTTGTTTATGGCCAAATATCTGAATTCACTTAAATTAGGTAACAAATCAAATGAGAAGTAGGGTAATTTTCTCATAGACTTCTATGCAATCTGATTTGTTTTTGCAACAACATGAGCTCCCCCCTGCTGGCCATTGGAAATGCAAGTTTAATGTATTTCTATTGTGTTAAATTTCAAGCCATAGTTGCTGCCCTTCAGTTACATTCCTATTTCAATGCAGTTTTCATTGCTTGTCAAGGTTTAAAAATGGATTTTTTTCCCTTGGAACTACTTTTTACCAAAAGAAGTGATGAAAACAGTGTACAGCAAGGCACCATGGACTAAATGGCATTTCACAGTGCTCATTATCACAAACAACATTTGATTCACCCCCAATGTATTGGGGTTGGGATAATCCTAAAGTCCAAGCAAATAAAAACAAAACTACAGTATCTTAATACCTAGACGCCATTAGAGGGAAACCAATTTAGGCAAATTGTCAATTGTTGCCCCATAGGAAGATGTTCAGTGAGCCATTATAAACAACAAACAATAGTATATAAAATTAATACAATATTAAGCAAAACATGACAAGACATTTAAAGGTGTAACATGATTTGTCTGCAAGGTTTTTGTAGTAACATCCCTCTGTTTTCCTCTTGACTTCAGTAGATCAATGACCCCACTGGTCAATCTGTCAACCTGCACTTAACTGTGTGTTAATAGCTGACGATAATGGGTATTGTGTTGACGGGGCGTGAGGGGAACCTGTGATCACACCGGACTGAGAGCTTGAGTTAAGGCAGTGAAGTGAAAAACTCTTCGATAGAGCTCTAACCTCTCTGCTGTCGTGGGTCACTGGCCCTCATCAAACTGTCCAAATGCGGTAGTTCATCGGCATTGAAGATCTCCCCTCACCCATTCCTTCCACACACACATATTCTCCCCCAAAACCCTTCAATAATCACACCCACCCCCTCCACTCTGCCTCACTTTTCTGGCTCATCCACTTTTTCCCAGGTGGATGTGACCTCAACCCCACCATTAAAGTGGCTCCTTTATGCATTTCAGTTCACCCATACAAAGATCGAGGCTTTGCCCTTTTCCTCAAGGATTCATCTGATTACAGTGTTTTTATCTGAAGTTAACAGACAGAGCCACAGCCTTTAATATTCCCTGCTCATTGTGGACTGGAGGGAGCAGTCTCCGCTAAATTGAGGACATCAAAAGGCTTTCTAAAAGCATGAAGCAGGTCCCTTCTTTTTCGCACACTGATCCCAGCGGCGCTAGCCCAAAGTCCTTATAAATGCAGATGAATCGCTGATAAATCTCTGGTGCCTTTCAGAATTCACACTGACTCACCCAAATAATGGGAATGACCCTAATTTGGTTATTGGGGCTCAGAGGAGGCCACTGAATAACAAACTGGAGAAGAAGGGCACAGCAGCAGCCACTGTACTGAATAGTTTAAGGGGAAATGTTGTATTTAAGTGGCATCTTAAAAGAGTGCTAGTAAATTTGTTTACGGGCCAAATGGAACAAAGATCTGTGAATGTGTTGGTCCTCAAAGTGAGATATGATGCTGACCTCTGTCATATTCAGCCGGTGTAGCTAAGTCAGTTTATTTACAATCTCAAAACTTTCTTGTGTGTAATTTTCATTTATATAAGTCTGCAAATACTACGCTTTCACTATGTATTATACTTCCTGGCAATCTGGAGTGGCAGGCAAGCCTTTAATAAACAAAACCTACAAGATGTGTATGTAGTTGTGGGGACTAAAGAGTATACCACTGTCTGCATACCTTGTGCCCCATGCAACTCTGTTACGGAACGTATTTGTGCACACTGTGTTCCTGCCAACATCTCACAGCTCATACACCAACAACTTGTTCACCCATGCTGCACTACCCAGCATCAGATACGGCTTGTAGCGATCAGTTTGATATCATCCACTCTGTCTGTGGTTTTTCTTCATGGCGTGAAATGGAAACATCAAAGTCTGAAGCCCCTGTCAAATTGATCTGCTGTGTGAAACTGTACAAGTGTGGCAGTACAACCCTCCGGAGCTGCAGTGTGTCTGTAATCCAGAGCTTCGTGGCCTGTAGCGAGTGATGTTCCCTTTGTTGATTAGTTTTTATTATGTATTAATTACATCTGCCATAATACATCTGCTTCTGCTCGTTTCTTTGGTGTATTGTAATATTGCATAAAGGGACACAAGATACACTTCATCAAAGGGAGGATTTTGGTCTCCGAGGCTTCATATTTGCATTCTTTCTAACTAGTAACAGTTGACCCTGCCATGAAAGTCGGGGTCAGAGACAGACAGACAGACAGAAAAATGTTTGGCAGCTGCTCAGAGGAAGGCCAAAGAGGCCAACAGGGAGTGAAAATACTTGGCTATTCTTAAACGTCTAAAATAACAAAGGCAAACTTCTCACATGGTCGCTGTAAGGATTTGCATTACTGCATGTCAGCATATCCTTTACATGCAGCTGAAGTTTGTTTGAGACATTTGGTATGCTCAGCTGCAACCACTTACTTAGGACTGATGACGTACGATTAACTCATACAGTAGCTGATTTTATCTTATTAAGTGTAAAGTCAAACACATTGGTATACACATTTATCGCCAAACCAAACACAAATACACTGCAGCGTGGAAGTTAATATGGCAATAGACATGATTTTTTTTTTTGCTTTTAGCTTATTAAGTAAGTGGCCCATTTTCCAGTGGGGATACTTGCAAGCAGTTTGAGGGCAGGCAAAATCTTTCAGACTGTTCTGATTGCAAGAACTGCACCCATGAAACCTCTTTCAGGGCCATTTTCAAGGATGACAAAAGTACATATTTTAAGATATTTACTAGTGAGCGACCCTAGCACACTGCTGTATGGTGCTTTAAGTAGTGCAACTTGAAAAAGACGAATGCTGTTTGGTTAAAAAGATAGGTTCAAGTCTAATTCTATTGTAAAACAGAAGTCATTTGGGCTATATGTACAGTGAAGGGTTACTAGTTGATGTAATTGTGCCTCTTGTTCATACTGGGCACAGAAAGAACCCTTCATAAAACAATTCCAGTGTAAATAATGGAGGACAAAACTCAGCCCTTTATCAGTGCAAAAATAGATTCCAAATTTCATCTGAAACCGATTTGAGGCCTTACCACTCTGCTTCAGTCCCTTCACAGCCATTATAAGCACAAGGAACTATTACACTTAGTAACCACTGACTCTTTTCAGTGTACATGTAAGCACTCTATTAAGACATTCTCACTTTTTTCAAGGCTTTCTTTTATTACAGAACAAAAGTAATTCTGTCGAGCTTCTTTCATCTCTTAGGTCTCATCCTTTGACTTCTCTACATCTTCAGTTACTCTGCATTCATGAAGATCATGCATCCTTTGCTGCAGCACAGAGGCGTGTTTTTCTGTTCACTCATTTTATTGGAGAGGATCTGCAGGCTGCACAGCTGTTCACAGCTAAAGCCTCTTTAAGACACGCACCCCTTTCCATTAATCTGACAGCAATTTAAGGTGTCGAGTTCATGTCAGAATAAGCCGCTCACTTTTCTATGAAAGACATGGATCTTTCCCGGTCAGAGCCTGTAATCTTTTTGTATTATTGTCAAGACAGAACAAGTCGGAATGAGTGCATTAACACAAGCGGATAGGCATGTACAAGATTTCAATTTACTGATGTTTTTACATATGCTGACCAGTTCAGCAAAAAAATGGTTGGGAATTGGTGCAACGCAGAGATCAGGGCCAGTTGCCCACACAGCTTAACAGGACCATAAGGGTCTCATTTATTTGATGTAACTTCCCTACCATCTAGCCTAACAAGTTGGATGCTAAATATTGTACATACCCTGGGACCTTCTGCCCCTTTTCCCCAACTTGTGTGTTTTTACGTGTTCTGGTTTGGCATGCAACTTCAAATATGCCAGTCGCTGTCCTAGACTGTTGGCCAGTCATGTGCTCCCATCAAGCTGCAGCAATCACAACAACTGGGCATAAATGTGTATTAACTTGTCAGTCTTGGCAGCTGTGATTTAATGTGAGTAGCTTAAGTTGGGTCTTCTTGTTGTCCTAGCATTTTCTGTGCGATACCTCGCTAGCTTGTGTCCTGTGTGGTTACACATTGTCTGTGTGTTTCTGTAATCTCTAGCTAGTGGCTCCCTGTAGCCTTGTGCTTGTCGATATCTACCTGCTATGGACTACTCGTTGTCTTTAGGTGTTCTGTAACCACTTGTGGTAACTCATAACTTTGTTCCATCTTTGATTTGTTGTACTTAAGGCATTCATCCAACTTCCTGGAACTTGGGCCAGGCTTAGTTAATTTCACACACCTGCTCACACTTAGCTACACTAGGTTGCTGCTGCCTGTGTATTTAGTTTTTGGAGGGAGTTCAGTTATTTTCTTTTCTAGTTTACTCAGCAAGTTGGAACACTCTTTTTATTTCATTTGTTTCATTGATTTAGCAACACCCACAGGCTCGGTATTTCTTTCCAGTTTTGCCTCTTTTGTCAGTAAATAATGCTTCTAAGCAATAAATTACTTGCTGAATCAAAAACAGCTGGTTTTTGTTGCTTCCCTGAACTCTTGCAGAGTTGGATGGTAACGACACAGTTTCAGCATGTCTGGACAAAAAGTCACCAGTGTCTGAATCAAACAAAACCGTCACTTTAGCAGTTTAACAAAGCTGCAGTAATTATCACTAACTGTTCAAGGTCTGAGAGACGCCTCATGTTTTCTACATCCCTTCCACATATCACATTTTCCATGTCTTCCAACTAAACTTCCAGTCCACTGCTGACTCAGTGCGTTGACTTTTATCCTGCGCCTGTGGTGTTTTATTCTCCTTCACCTTGTTTGGAGATGGCTGCTAAGTGACGCATCAGACGCACTGTAGCGTGCCCAAAGATCTACTTCCCCCATTCAGCAGGACTGTGCTTCACATCCCCTTAGGTCAGATACCATCTATTGAGAGTTTGCGAAAGAGAGTGAGATTTGACACTACAGGAGCTGGTACAATGGCAGCAAACAATACCCAAACCTCTGCACCTCCCATACAGAGCCACAGAGATGATATATTGCGTGGCATCAGTAAGCGATATGCTGCTGAGGAAGGGGCTGCAGCCGGCTGGTGGAATGTGACCACGCGCTAGTGTTACACACTGCAGCAAGGAGGGATTTTACTCTCGGTCTGGTCCACTTAGCAGCTGGCCTTACTTGGTAATGCTGGGTAAGTCTCTGCCCGGCTCTCCTCAGACAGAAACAACTTGCTGTGTCTGCTTTTATAAAAGCTGAGTAAAAGAAGAAAAAAAGGGGAACTCAGATGGGAGCAGTGACTGAAGTAACCCAACCTCCAGGAGGGAGAATTAGTCATTTTTCCTCAGGAGCAAGCAAAGACTAGTACATGTTTTGTGGTCAAGTGAGGAGAGAGAGAGGGAGTGGCATGGGTGGATGCTGGTAGAAAGAGTGCTGCTTCTCTCTCATGCAGACTGTTTTCGGCTCTCAGTTGAGTAAAAACATTTGGGTCTCTCATTCAGAGAACTTAAATCTCAAGTTTCCAGCCCAATGATGTCAGGGGCATGTGGAATCTAATGTGGAAGTACTGCATTTCAGTGCGGACGATAAGGTAGGGATCCTATTACTGCAGAGCTCCAAAGCATGGTGGTGCGCTGCTGGGAAAGGAAAACCATCAGGCTGTTGCTGGTGGCTGAACAGTTTTTAATATATTTGGACACTTGAATGTAACATTTTTACATGAAATACTTGCAGAAGAAGTCAGGTTGACAATATAGGCTTTATAGTTTTAATAGTAACCCTTAACTAGTAAGAATAAATACATTTTGGACTTTGCAAAAGTTGTAATAAGCTATGACAAAGATTATCTTATTATCTTCCAAAATTATCTCAGTGAATTATAAATACAGCTTCAGTTTGTATTAATGTTTTAAATAATTTGTTATTGTTTCAAATGTCACAATAGTGAATAGTGATGTTCTTGAGACAGTCCAAAAATCCAAATGTACTCCATTTACAATTATATTAAATTGAGTTACCATGGATCCAGTAAATGTATAGCTTTTTTTTTTTTTTTTGATAAAAATTTTCTGTGACCCTTCTAGCAAAACCCTTGTCATTAGTTGCACATGTCTACCAGTCTGTGAAATTATTTCTTTGTTGTTGTTCTGTATAAGTATTTTTTATGAGCCTAATGAAGTAATTTTTGGGGGTAATTTGCAAGAAAAACAAACAATCAGGAGTAGTCTGGAAAGTTGATTCACCCTGTGACTGAAACTATAGTGTTCCAACCATGAGTTGGCAGTTTGAGGTCTTTAAATTCGCTCCACAATTTTAGACACATGGAAAACGTATACACACTTGACAGGCATTCAGTATTTTCTAAAAGGAGAAAACTGATTAAAGGGCTGACCCAAGCCTCACCGAAAGACCCACAAGGATAGTTAGACTCAATCCAAAATGTAGTTGACCCAATCAGACCCTTAGAAATTTAAGAAAATCATGCCCAGCATGCTTGAGTAGAATCTGGACTATATGCACTCAGTTAGGTCTAGGATTCTCAGAACAACTTGGACCTGTGAGGAACTTTACTTGGAACCACTGACTTTAAGTGTTGGTTATTTAAACTGTTGCGTATTCTGATGCATTCTGTTGATCTGCTGTTCAACTGTGTGCCAGCTGCTTTAACTTTATATGACTTCAGTATCCAGCAGAGGACAGGAAGATGATTTGCTGCACTTCTTATTTCCATGTGGTGTCCTCTGTCTGTGCTGCTGAGAACAGAACAGCAGGCCATGAGAGATGCTATCGGGGACGGGTTAAAGCATTAATGGTTCCACACAGTGATTTCACTACAGCAAGGCTAAAATTAGTGGCCACTGTGGCTAGAGCAGCCTGAGTCAGCAGTAGCCAATCACCATTCATAAACTGCTCTGGCCTGTAATTCTAGTCTCCACGGGTCGAACAGCCACAGCTTGGCGTTCCCGCTTTAATACAGAAATGTTCCTCCCTGGACTGTCAGGAGTCCAGGCGTTTTATTGAATTTCTGATCCCTGTCTGGTACAACACACGCACACCATCTTGTGTAACTTGGCCATCAGACATTTTCCGTCTCTGATTAGTTCTCACGAATACCGTAGTTACATGGTTTTTCCTCTTGGCTTGGAGTCCCTTCTGTCTGCTCTGCTAAAAATGACCACAGAGTTACTCACACAGGACCCAGAGGCTGAAGTCAGATGTGCGGAATATTTAAATAGCTAACTTTAATAAGCTTTGTATTTTTTTCAGTTTAAGTGTCACTTCCTGTTGTTGGTAAATTTTGGTATTAATAGTGGCATCGGGAAAAAATGACATCGTTCAGTGTTTCTGAAACCTAATTAAAGCTGTAATCATTGATTTTCATTGATAGTGAAGCAAGTTGAAGCAAACCGATTGTAATAAGTCAGTAAATTAGGTTTAGACTAATGAGCTGAAGCATATTTTATAGATATAGTTTAACATAAACTTGTTCCTTTTTGTGATGGATTTTAAAATAAAATGAGAAAGTTTGATGTCAGTTTTTAAGCTTGTTCTGACCAAATACATTGTTACTGAATCTTGACTTTGCAGGGCAGTATATTTGATATGTTGTGCTATAAAAACAGTGTTTGCAACTTTAAAATGTAACACTTTAACATCTTAAGTTCTTTATTGATACTGATATTTATTTTTGTCACTCATCAGTGGTATTTTCTCTGTCACATAATGTTGCACACTTTGTGACATCACCTTTTCCCAAGTCCGATTCACCAGATGTGTGTGGCACATTCCAGTCGGCATTCTCCAGCCCTTCCACACTTCGCCAGCTTGGCAGCAACCTACCAAATAGAAAATGAAACTGGAACTAAAAAGTTTTGTCGAGGGTCTGAATCGTACAGTGAGTTAGCCCTGCTAGTTTTTTTTTTTTTTCGGTGGATTATTTATTTTAATCACAGTGCTCGTCTCCCTCTGTGCAAATATTCCACCGCAGGAATTCCACCCATCACTATTTTGAGGGAACCCCAAAGCTGCATACTTCTCTTAGCCCCGCCCACTATTACTGCAATTGGTTTAAAGATGCACAAACAAGCCAGAGTGTTTTATTCCTCCTATAGCTGAATGATAATATAATGCAGCCAAACCAGTGCGTTCTACAGAATAGACTGGCTAACTGAGATTGCTTTTTCCCCAAGTTTCCACTTTCCCCAACTGAAATATGTACATTTTTCCAGCAAAAAGACCAAAACAGCTTCAACATTAACAGACAGTTGTGTTCATGTACAAGCCCATCGGTCACAGTGATGTAGCCTGGCCCTTTAAGAGGCTCAGCAGGAAACAGGGCTGCCATTCTCAGTCAGTTTTACACACCTACAACTTCTTGCAGTACAATTGTTGAGCCTGATAGACTGACTCTTTGGTAGCACTCGTCCCTGAGCGGTGGGAGAAGACGACGGTGTCATCTGTCTGCAGAACATTCCTGAAGACAGGAGTCATACGTCAGTAACTCTCCTCTACTCACATGCAGGTCTCCACTGACCCTGCTTCTGCTTTTTTTTTTCCTGCCCGCTAATGCCTTACTACATACCAACCTCATCTGTGTGTGTGTGTGTGTGTGTGTGTGTGTGTGTGTGTGTGTGTGTGTGTGTGTGAGTAAGTCAGTGGTTTTCTCCCTACTATTCTCTGTCTGTAGGGAATTTATAATCTGCTTTGCTGGAGCTGTTTTGTAATAAATTCCCTTTAAAGACCTGAGCTTTACAGCAGGGGCTCTGTTTGAACTCTTATTTTTGTTCAAAGTTCTGCGAGCATGCAGGCCCTTTAAAAAGGTTTGCCAGTGAAACAGTAGAGGCCAGCAGCCCTGATCTTGCTATTTCAACTGCACGCCAAAAGAGTGCAGGATATTATTTATTTAACTCATGGTCTCAGACTGGAGTTGGAGCTGCCGGTCTGAGGTGACGTGAAGTGAAGCTGCATGTCTGGTTGAGGAGAGGAAGCACAGTTTTCCTGCTGGACTCGACAGCAAATCCTCTTGACGACTCTTCCAGCTCCTGCACGGCTTCCTGACGTCCAAGCAGCAGATGGGAGCCGGCAGTTTGTCTGAAGCAGGACCTACATCGGCCTTCTGTAAAAGCTACTGTTTAATGCAAAAGTCATTTCTGCCTTCAATTCCTGTAGGAGTGAAGTTTGAGGGCCTTCTGTAAGGAGCTCAGAGCAGCCAGTCAGCTGTTGGGACGGCTCTTTGACAGCACCTCCCTCTGCACTGTAGCTGGTAAACGGTATCTCAGGAGACGCCTGCTTTATCACACCTGACGGAGGCAGACAGACAGGAGGACGCTTTTTAACACCAAACAGAGACAAACAGACGGAGCAGCGAAGGGCAGGAAGGTTTATGGTGAGTGCTGGTCTGATTCACAGTTGGAGGAGCTGTGCAAGGAAAGACAAGATATTATTAGACCTTTACCGGCTCTTAAATCATGTGAGTGGCTTTTTTGTTTTTACATGCTGAGAAAACTGCATGCGGTGTTCTCTCATGCTCCGAGATATCAGTCAGTTAAACTGGCATCCGTGTTCAGTCGATGACGAGGTCACTTTACTTCAGCCGCCGTTCCTCAACAATTTCACACTTTTCGTGTTTTGCGTGGAAGGAATTCTTTTCATCCCGATTACTCTCGTCACGTCTGGTCTTCTTATGTAAAAGCTAATTTATGTTGACTCTGCATGTCAGGTCAAGCAACCGGGCATGTTTCCGTAGGCTTATCTACCTTTCTGTGACTTTTTTCTTGTTTTCAAAGAAGCTGAACTCCAGCAGGCTACCATGAGAAGGTAGTTCTTTATATAATGTTGCTTGTTGTTTGACTGTAGGCCAATATTGTAATTAGATGGTATAAATATTTCAGTGCTGCAGTGTCTTATTTCCACCAGTAATTTGACTCAGGTCTCCTTTCCTGGACTCCTAGTTGGCTTTCAGTGTGTTTATTTGCGTAGTGTTTTGGTATATTTGAATCTTTTTTTAAATTTTTGCCTGTATCTTTTTGAATTAATTTTTAAAATGATATTTTTATTTGAATGTCCTCTTTTCCAAAAGGTGCTCAATTTACAATAACTTACTTACCATGAAAAGGAAGCCAATACTGTCTAAAAAACGCAAAATTCAGTGATATATTTTGTATGATTTACACTAACAACAAGCTAGTTAAGATTATGCTAAATGTTGTCATAACTAGCTTCAGCTAAAGCTAGTTTACTTACTTTTTACAACTTTTTTTCTGCATTACAACAATAAAATATAATTTCCCAACATCTCAGGACTTAAAAATTTAACTGGATCTTAGAAAACTCAACTTAATTTAATCTTAATTGAGGAACTAATAATTTACATTCCTGCTAAAAGCTAGCTTGCCTTTAGATGCTTCATAGTCATTTAAAGGATTGTTACTCTCTAGAAGCAATTGCTTTTTTTTGGTTCTTTTTGTTTAATTGCCATCCAAATGTGTCAGTACATTGTAATTTTAGAGATTATATATAACTATAACTAAGTCAAATGTCTTAAGTATACATCACTTTAATCCACATTCATTCTTCATAGCCTGCAGTTAACTAGTAGTTGATTAGTTAAACGTAAGGATCATGATAAAAAAAGACAGGAGAATAAAAATAAATTTCTTTGCACATATACAGTATTGCATGATGTGCCAACAATGCATTTTTCTGACAATTCATCTTAATAGTTGTCAAATAGCTTTAAAAACATCTATAACTAAACCCATTTTGTGTGTGTACATATATTGTTACTGCAATGACAAAATGCAGTAACTACATCTTTGGTCAAAGTTTTAGAAATATGTATTGTTAATGGAAAAAAGTCATTAGCTATTTGGTACAGACTGACAACAACAATGCTACTTCATTGTAATTTTTATTGTGCCTTTTGAAAAAATGATTTAAAAATTGAACGTTCAGGCACAGTTCGAGTTCAATCAATAAGCACCGTTGATGTCTGATAAATCAATAAATGTAATGAAACAAGAACATGAGCTACTTCAAACATTTTCCTTTCATGGCTTCATTATACTTTCCATATCACACATCGGTGCATGTCTTTATACTGTATATACAGTAGGCAACACCACTAACTCCATTTTTATGTCTGTACCGTCAGGTGATTAAGCCATAATGTTTAGATCAGCTATATTAAATACTCTCAATACATGCTTGGATGGAGCTATAATAGATTTAAATTGCCATAATGAGGAATAAATGTCCTCAAAATAACTCTGTGTCATTGTAGCTCAGGCAACTGCTGCACTCTGAGTCGTTTTTAATCACCATCAGGTGCTATCAACGGTGACCCTTGGCTCGGTCAGTAATGACCGGACAGTGACTGGGCCAGGCAGGGAGTCCGCCACCACCTGGGGTCCTCCTCCATCTTTTATGCATTTCAATGAGGCCAAGCCCATCCAGTATTAATGGCCACAGCGCCCCTGAGCCTGGATCACTCTCTGTCAGTCTGCTAGGCTCTGACCCCAGGCTGTCGGTGGTCTAGCAGGGGTACCTCCACCCTGACCATGGCTGCCCCGCGAAGCCTGACTCCACCCCGACTCTGATAAAGGCAATGTGCCACTTGCTAATGGCACCTTGACCGATTAGAGACACAGCAGCGCTCTCACAGGATCCTGCAAACACTTAAAATCTAAGCCATCAGCCATATTCACCATGACCTTTCTCCTCCAAAGTACTTTTCGGCAAGTCCATTATTTTCTCCTCAGGAAGAGTTCTGCCTCTAGCTTTGTAAATTCAGAGAGCAGCTGGAGGTGACACTTTGGAGATTGTGGCTGTTTGTATGCACAACTAACCCAAACCACAGCACACGTGGGCCTCATCATTATCACGGCATATAACACAGCATGGGCTGCTGCCAACATCTGGCTGGTCACATATCATGTACTTCCTTAAAGCATCATCGTGTGACTCACATCATTGCCCCAAACCACAGTCAAGTCAAGGAAGGACACACAAACTGGTGTGTATTTAGAACAATTTAGGATGGTTCTGTGTGTCATTTAAGCTGAAAACTCTTTTTTTGTAGCCTTTAAAATATTGTGTTTTTAAACCATTTTCATATCAATCTTTTCTTAGAATGTGTGGTTGCACAAACTACTTTAACAACTTTCAGCAATCTGATTCAACTACTGTTTTCATTACTATATTTTTGTTGTCATATAAGGGAGGTTTGTTTTTCAGTCATTTACCTCCAGAAAAGCTCAGTTAATATTACCACAGCACTGTATATAATATGCAGCCCCGTAGCTAATCAATAGGGGGTTAATGGTTCTTGGAACACCTCCTGCTGCACACCCACGCCCTTTGGTCTTGCATTCTGGGAAAATATCCATCACTGGCAGCATGTACTCTAGGTTTTTGTTATTTTTCTTAGCCAAGAGCAGAAGTATATCGCCAGTAGATGAACATTATTCTTACTGCTGGAGGAAATGCATGTTGTTGATGATTATTTGGAAACAGTGCAGACGCTGCTGAAATGAGGGACTAAATTCTAAATTGTATGCTGAATGGATTGCTTCCCGTCATTACACGTGTTTTGATCTAGCCGATTCATTCAAATGATTATGTAAAATAACATGTAAAGCACAAAGAAAAGCACTTTTAATAAGGGATCATGACTGTAATTGGAGACATACCATTTTTTTATTTATATTCAGCTGTTGAAAATTGCAGCAGAAATGCGAGCAAATCATTTCCACCTTTGACCTCTTTATTCTCGTTCTCCTCCCACTGCTCCACCCCCCTGTGGCCGACCAGCCTTTAACCCCCTCCACCACTTTTATTATTCCTGGCTAAAATCTGCCATCAATTAGTACGAGAGAAGGCCCAATCAATTCCTACTCATTTGCAAGTCCTCCCAGTTGAACACTTTCCATTATTACCAGTGTCATAATTAATGTGGAGGGGATTGAGAGGAGGGGGGAGGACTGAGAAGAAGAAGAAGTGGAAGGATGGAGCTGCTGGAGAGGAAGGGAAATGTGTGTCTGCGTGTGTTTGTGTATCAGTTATCGTGTATTTGCTCCCTGCCTTATCGCCTGCTGCTCATCCAGACGTTACTAATCATGCGTTTAGTCGGGCCATGCTTACATTGTACAGTAGGCTTTACAGTGAAGCAGTAAACCCTGAAATAGTCCAAGAGGCTTTGCATTTATCTCACATAAGGCACTCACCATGTCCACTGAATAAATTGTTGGACTGAAACAACTAAATTTCATGTATATTTTGCACTCTTGTGCAAGAGTAAGCTCAGATAACCTGTGGTGCTAACGCTCCTCTTAGCGGGGCACAATGTGACTATACGCTGCTTGGGGATATTAAACTATTTTACATAATGCTAGTTTTCTCATACAGTCCAGTAAGGAGCAGACAAGTTGTCCAACCCAAACGAGCATATGGGTCATTCATCACAGCCATCTGAAAATGACCGATACATGCGTCTCTGGAGCCTCTGCCAAAGTAGACAGGTAACAACAACTAATAACTAAGATAATATAAGATAAACTTAAATAACTTTATTGATCCTAAAAGAAATCTTGCGCCAGATGTTGCTCAGAAAAAAACTAAATAACATAAAATAAGAAATGCAGTCACTAAAAAAGTTGAAAAACAATAAGATACAAGTACGATACAATACTAAAGTAAAATAAGTAGTTAAAATAAGGCTAAAATAGAAAAATAAAAAGCAATGCTGGCGATTATACTAAGGTAATGACTACTAATGATGCTCCAGCTTTCTTGTCTCATCTAAGGTTACGCAAGAATCGCAAAAATTCTGCTGATCAGTATCACTGTCTGGTCATAAATCACCAATTTCCTAACTTACTGCATCCTTCCGTTACCATGGAGACTTTATGACACAAAATAGAATAGAATAGAATAGAATAGAATAGAATCAAATAGAATAGAATTCCTTTATTGTCTTTGTACAATGAAATAAGGCAGCAATCCATGTCAGTGTATTCAGAAAATCAGACAACATTTTAAAAAGTACAAACATAGAATAGAATAGAATAGAATAGAATAGAATAGAGTTTGTTGCCATTTGCACAGGTACACTGGAATTCTTGTATGTGACTCCGAGTCAAAAAAAAATTAGCAACAATTAAAAAAAAGCAAGAACCTTTAAATAAATCACAAAAAAGCACATTATCAGTGAAAAATATTAGCATAAATAGATAAATAATAAACACAACAATCAATAAAATACTTGTTTGCAAAGGTGAGGGTATTGCACATTTGTCCATTATAATGTGTGTGATGTGGCGATATTTTGATGTTATGCCGTGTTATAGTACCTCCCCTCTCCGATGTCCAGTACCACTTGTCTGATGGTGGCCGGGAAAAAGCTGTTATGAAAACGTGCTGTATGGGCTCTGATGCTCACTAGTCTGCTGTGTCTCAGGCCGTAGCCCGAGATCCGACACCGAAACAGGGCATGAGCTGAAAGAAGTTTGTCTTTTAAAATTAAATCCAGTAGAAAAATTCTACGTACAGTTGTAGCTCTGAAAACAGTGGGATAGCTTATTCGTAGGTGTATTAAGAATTATATAAACAGTATTGTAACCAATGTTGCACATTTGAATAGTGCTTTCCAACAGTAATCTACAATGCAAGCCACAAACAGACAGATTTGACCAGATAGACTATAATGAAATATAAGATTGCCCTAAGTTTGCCACAAATGAAAAAGTATCAAACTGCAAAAAGACCCCAAACAGATGAGAAATGATGAAGAATAAATGGAAAGTGACCACAACAGATGTGAGATCACCACAAAGACATGAAACCAGATCTAAGCAACATGAAACAAAGTGGCAAGAAAATGACACTCTTGCTTTGGTTTTGTCTCGCTCCTGTGACAGAATGTGTGCCCTGCGGTCCACTGTGTCAGAATCTGTGGATGTGAGCGGACTGTACGCAGCTGTGTGGAAGCATGTTTTATGAGCAGCAGGATGAAATGGCAGTGACTGGGAGGCAGCTGGTGGACCAGTGGTAATTACTGGGCAGCTCTGCCTCTCAGTCAGTGGTCCCCACACAGCAGTCTGTCTGCTCCTGGCCCTAATGAAAAGCCTTTTAACATCTGATTAGCTTTTAATGTCACTCTGCGGGCACGGGTTGCAGATATATGTTCATTTTTGATTGAGGAGCCAAGCGATCCAGGTGGAGATAATTGCACTGGAGGTCAATACTGTTTTCATAAGTGTGCGTTTGCATGTTTATGAGCACCGGTGTGTGCTTCCCTTTATTTCTGGTCTCCGTTTCAGCCCACAGAGGTGTCTGTTTGATGGATTGTGCAGATAAAGTATTTGATGACACAGGAGAGACCGGGGCTATTAGAAATTCATAGCAGATTATCCAGACAACTCCAATGATAATGGACATCAGGGACATAATGGCTGTCGTTGGCATTTTCCACCAGTTGCTGTGATATCTTTCTGCTTTATTTTAACAGGACTTCTACCCTGCACGTTCTCTCTTTTCTCTGCTGGCTTGAAAAAACAACAGTTGCTCAAAGCACCGCTAACAATCACATTGTTCAGTTTCTGCTTTGTGCCGGCAGCTTTCATCTGATCCCCTCGATCAAGTCACAGCGACAAGAGCTGCTTTGTACAAATGAGCTCTCATATTTGATCAATACGAGTTGCCTTTGAAGAAAGTCTTTTTCCATCCAAACAATTCGTGGAATTCTTATTCTGGTGATTTCATAGCTTTGCAGTTTTCTCAGTTTTTCACTGCTTGTCAAGAACATATTTACGAATATCAGTGAGCCACTGTGTTTTTCACACATGACAACATGTTTGAAAGATGATTTGCTGTGCTGAATGCCATGAAAGTGTAGAAGTATTCCTCATGAAGTGGTCAAAAGTTGTCCTTTTTGTTGTGTTTTGTGTGTCGCTAAAGTGCCTCATATGTGACTGTACAAGCTTGGCAGTTTGTCAAGGCTTGAAGGAAGTGAGTATTTGGTGGGATGTTGCTGTTATGGTTGGTTCTGTGGTGTGAATGGTAGAATTTCCTTAAAGCTGAACTTGCCTATTTCTACTTTGGTGTTGTTTTTGAAGTTTTGTGGCTTAGTGTCATATCACGCTTTTAAAAGCATTGGCCATTTTTCAAGCACAATTACATACCTTGAGTTGGCCATGTATTCGAATGCTATTGCTTGTGATGTTTTCAAAGCGTACCAATAATAAGAAACACACAAAAATATATTTATGTAATCTATAGTGATCAAAAAAAATGCTTTTTCATTTCTATTCATATATCTTTCTCTGTGTAGGTTGGTATATTTGTCCATTATATTGTCTTGTCTTGCACAGAGCCAACTGTAATTTCTCACAGAGCAACAAAACGAAATTAGTCAGCAGAGCAATCACAAATTCCATTCACATGCTCATTGTTGCTGCAAAAGCTGTTTGTGCAAAGCATGCACTTGTCCAGTATTTAGTGGGAGTTTTCCAAGTGAAGCTGTTCTGATTCGGGACAAACTCTAGCCTCCATCAACTTTTTAGCACCTATTTCCTGACAGCAGCTTCGTCTTTGTCCTGCTCTGGTTCTGCTTTAAAATGATTTGATGGCCACATGAATGGCAAAACATACAAACAAAGAACTAATTTCTCAACATCAGTACCCTCCAGTACATCTTCATTTACAGAATTATCATCAAATCACTCCAAAATCAAACAAAAAAAAATGCTGTTTTGCACTAAACCTGTAACCCAGGTGCTGCATTCTTACACTATTGTGCCAACAAGCTAATCAAAACACTACAATGCTTATTATTACTGAACTCTGCACAAGTAAGAACCAAGTTATGGTATACTAGAATTATGCTCTGACTAATGCGTGATGTCTGGCCCATGAGGTGGCCCTCAGCAGCCCGACAGCAGGATGTGGCAAACATCTCTGTGCACAAGACGACGGTAAACACTCATTAAATCCACCTCTGCCTGTGCACACAAACATCTGCTGTCTGCTACCGTGGAGAGCCAGTGGACCCCATCCAGCACCTACTGTACTCATCTCTCAGAGTAGGCACCGTGGCATGCCAGCTCTCTGCACACAATGCTTCACTGCCTGCCACGCCAGCCGCCCCTGCTACCAAAAACAAGGAGGTGTCTTCCTCTGGGTGCTGCTGTGTGATAGGGGATGAGCTGCTGTGTGCCCGCATAAGAGAGCGCATATGTTTAAATGCCCTGACAAAAGCGCTCGTGTAGCAGAAGACGAAGCCCGCGCAGACTTCCCAGCCTTGACATCACAGGCTTTGGGGAAGACAAGATTTCATTTTCGAGGATCCTCGTCCGATTCTGTGCAGCTGTGGCCTGCACAGGGCAAACAGAGGTGCTCTTCCGATGGAGCGGCTCATCATTTCTGTCAGCGCCCGAGAGATTACATCAACCTGGTGTGTGTGAAGTGTCTGCTGAGATGTGTGAGCTGCTTTATTCTTTGCACCTTGATTCAATTAGCGGATCCAGGAGGCCACGCTACAAAAAGCCATTTTATAAGACATCTTGCAAGAAGGCTGTTTTTTTTTAATAACAGTGGTGGCATTTTTACATGGGGGACACCTTAACGTGGTGTCAGGCTGTCAGGAGATGTAGTTGAAAGCTCCTTTTCGCTTTCTCACTCGGGCTCTTTCTCTTTGTGGCGACGTCGAAGCTGATGGTACTGATGTGGTGTCAGAAGTGGTGCCAACACACCACCAAGCCTCCGGGCTGCAGGCGGGTCTAATGAGCTCCCCTGAGTGGTTAGCGGGCTGATGGAGATGGTCCGTCCTCTCTCCTCCCCCTCACTCAGCAGGCCCGGCTGTAATTGGTGGGAGAAGAAAGAGAGACTTCAGAATTACAGGAGACAATGCTTTGGTCAAAAGTGAGCGAGAGAGGAAAAAAAAGAATCTATTTCTTCCTCATCTGAATGCGAGCCCCCCTTCACCCCAATTATAATTTCTGGCACAGGCTGGAGGATTACATCAGCCGGTATGTCCTAAGCCTGAGGAGAAGGACATGTGTGAAGTGAGAGGAGTCAGGAGTTCTCTGTGAAAGATGGAAGAACTTGATGTGCCAAATGGGTGCTGCTGCTTTTTCACCTAGTTCTGATCGCACCGTTGGCCCTGAATATCACAGTGCTCTTCATGCTGCTGAGCTTTAAAGGGCCTGAAGGCTGGAATAATGATGCCCCCTGCTGGTCAGTCAGCAGCACAGCCAGGAGAAGAAAAACCAAAGACATCAGCTATCTCCTGATGTTGGTTGTGTATTTCTTTATATTTCATATACTATATTTGTATTTATATAGCTTGTACTGTACGTATAGACCCCCTCTAGGATCAATACAGCATTACTGTATTGTCCTAGTCTTATCTTGTACACTGTATATTTATTGCCCTAGAGTAAAAGATCAGAAGAATGTGTAGAAATAAATTATTACTAGCAAGTACAAGCAAGAAGAAAAGAGAAACAATCTAATCCAATAAATGAACACTTGATTCTGCTGATCATCCAAATATATTAATTATTATTGTTATTATTATTTAGTTAATCAATTACATGCCCAAATCTCATTGCTGCCTGAGGACAAAATTGAAACATCAGCCCCTTTTTGCTGTCACTCTTATTTACTTGTATCCTTAGAAATGGATTTTAAAAGCATGAATAATGCATTTATGAGCTGAAATCCAGACATATTTTTGACATTTATGAACTTGCTTTGTATTTAATAACGAACTGTGTGGATTTTCTACAAAAAAAAGTTCAATTGTTTGTCTAAAAATGCAAATATTTTAAGTTGTACTGCTGGACATAATGTGTCTCCAAATCGACTAAAATGTCCATTCTCAGCGTATTTGTCCTTAGACTTAAAGTGACCACGTTTCTCTTGTGGAAACAGGACCAAACAAGCCACAAACTATCAGAGATCATTTCATTCTCATGCATACTGAACTCGGACTTAAGTTGAGGACAGAGAAACGTTCCACCAAGTGAAGACACAATAAACTGAACATAACTTTGAGTGGTTTTAGGTTGGCCTGTTAATTGGAGGAAGCCTTAAAAATGAATTAGTAGAACTTTGCTGGGATGAACTTGAGACTTTGTTATGCTTGAGTCCAGCTTGTTTGGAAGATGCTGTCAGAATTTGATATATAATGGAAATTTTGAAGTCAGAGTTTGACTTAATTTTCTCACTTCTCAGTAGATTGTGTTTTAGTACAAAACACTGTGTTGCCATTTTCACAAACACTACATTGAATTTAACTGTTACCACAGAGCAAATCTGGTCAGTCCGATCAGCTTAAAACACTCAGTCTGTTACAGTCTGTCATTTCTCAAAGCTGCACCTCTGTTATGTAACTCCTCCATCTGTCTAGGACTAATTATAACCCCCCTCTGTGCTGTTTTGACATTTTGTTGCTGTTCTTATAGATGCACAGTCTTGAGTTGTTTGTAAAATGCAGTTTTAAGAGTAGCATAGATCGTCAGCACGATGAATTCTGAAGGTCTTCAACCAGGCACAGAATTTCAGAACTAAATACCTTTTATCCATATAAATTAGTACTGTAGGACTGCAACTAACAGTCACTTCTTATTTTGCCTGCGTGCTATTTGCTTTCGGTTCTATTAGGACTAATTTCCCAGATCCTGAGATGGTGCATTCGAATTTCTTGCAACATTTCAAAACTCACAAAATACTTTCTAGTAAATTAACTAATGAATTGTTCATCTTTTTTCTCAGTCTTTTCTCCTATGCATGATAGTGCATGATAACAAAACTGGTCTAAAATTAATGGAAGTCAACCTTCTTACTTTTTTTGCATTGAGAACGAAGAAGGAAAATGAAACAAAAACATTATAAGAAAATGAAATCTTTCTCTCCAATTCTTCTGTATTATTATCAGACTAACTTTGAATATTAGACTTAGTGTCCATCCCTGCCACAGAGCTCTCTCACCTCTATCTGAATCACTGTGTGTCATTGCGACACAACTTAAACGCTCACACCTCTAATCTTTTCCCTCTACAACCAAAGTTTTACAGAGTACAGCTTTTGCAGTGCAAAAGAGGTGACTGGGAGCGCCTTCCTTCCACACAGAGAATTATTTACCACAGTCTGATATATTGATTACCTGTTTTGAGGTGTCACGCGGGCGTGTCATTTATCTGAGGCTGACGCGAATCCACCGCTGGGAGGATCATTCAGCTGGAACCGTTTGCCAAACAGGAGCACTGATGATGGCTATTCAGAGAGGAATACATGTCGTTGGTAATGAGGAAAACTGAGCATTTTACTTGAAGGATTTATTTTTTTTTGTATCTTCAATAAAGTAAGAAAAACAGGAAAGCAGGATGTTTTGGAAATTCCTTTCTGGTGAATACTGATAACCACCAACCTTAAAAGTAGGCAGGAACTTAAAGAAATGGCACCTCTTTTATTTGCAGTCTTTTCAAGCTAAAGGTTAAGATATGTAGTGCCGTGAAAAAGTATTTGCCCCCCTACAGAAATCTTCTATTTTTGCATATTTGTCAAATGTAAATGTTTCAGATCATCAAACTAATTTTAATATAAGAAAACACAAAATCCAATTTTTAGATGATGATTTCATTTATTGAAGAAAAAATGCTGTCCAGCCCATCTTGCCCTATGTGAAAAAGTAATTGCCCCCTTAGCTACCAATCTACTAAATTCATTGGGTTCTGCAACCTGACAAAGACTCAAAGCCCACAAGCAAGTCCACCTCTAAGTGACCCAAAAAGCACTAAATTAAAGTTTTGTAGTGGCTGAGTCAAAGCCCAGACTTCAATCCAATTGAGATGCTGTGGCATGACCTTATAAAAAGGCATTTCAAGCTTGTAACCCATCTAATGTGACCAAATTAAAACCTTTCTACAGAGAAGAGTGGGCCAGGACTGATCACACACTGCAGTTGTTGCTCCCAAGGGCAGAAAACCAGTTATTAGGTTTAGGGAGGCAATTGCTTTTTCACAGGGGTGATACAGGTTTTCAATAAATCTTTGATAAATCATGATATAAAAACTATATTTTGTGTTGTGTGGGTTATCTCGGTCTAATAGTCAATACATTTAAGTATTAGTTTGATGATCTGAAACATTTAAATGTGAGGAAAAAAAGCAAAAATAGAAGATTTCTGTGCTACTTTTTCACACCGATGTAGGTGCAAAAGTTCCAAGTTGCTCCCCTCCGGTGCTCAGGTCAGGTGTGTTGTTTGTTTGTGTCTGTCTGCGCTGCTTCAACACCTCCACGCTCTGCTTTGTGTTGCAACGTATGAGACGGCGCCGCTGATCCCAGTGATGTCACAAGCTGTCCTGCTTTCAGAGGCTTATGGAGAAAAGGGGACAAGCTGCTTCATCCTCATTAGCATCATTACATTATGACGTGGCCTCCAGCTATTGTTGTCTTCCTCCGTCTCCAGCCCTCCCTTCCTCTGCCTCCCTTGTTTTTCTGTCCTTCCATTCCCATGACTTAGCACCAGTCAAAGCCAGACAATTTTTTTTGGTTGATTTTAGTGACAGGAGAGGAGAGACGAGGTGATGCAAAAAAATAGTCGAGGAAATGTCAGAGCTTCTCGCTGTAACTTTGTCCCGCTGGAAATGGTGCAAGCATGAAAACTAGCTTTTGACTTCTCTTGAGCAAGGTGTTTAACCCCGATCAATACAGTGAGGCAGCAGTGGATAGTTGCCGAAAGCGTTTTCCTGACAAATGCATGTTTTTAAAAAAAAAATAGCAGAGAGCTGTTATCATCAGCAGGCAGCTGTTCACGCTTCAGAAGATCTGCTTTGATTTCATTTACTGTCTGAATATTTGTCTCTCTTTAAAACACAGACCGTTGTTTTAGATAGTGAACTGGTTGCTGCATGTGACACTATGTTCCCTGCTGTTTAATTAACTGCCAAATGCACAGTTATGATCAAATATTGTCACCCTACAAAGGCGAAATACTGTAACTTCATATCTGGTTGAATCCATAATCTGCCTTTATAATATCTTTCTTTGCTATAGCAATTATTATATCATCAAGTGTTTTATCACTGCGAGATCTTATTTGTTACAAAAGCAAACATTTTGTAAGAGAAACAGCACAGAAATTCATACTATCTAGAAAACCGAAGTATAACCCAAACTATAAACTCTGGTTTCTTAAGGCTAAATTGTGGGACTTTTTCTTGTTTCTGGGAACTGAAAAAAAAAATCTGTTTTGATGCTAAGAAATATTGCGTTTTAAACATAAATCATAATGTTAAGGGGAAAAATGTAGTGCTTGATAAAATAGTCTTGCTAAATGCTAACAAGCATAGCTTGCAGAATAGAAGCACCTTTTTTTTTCTTTTTATAGCTGAACAAATTCCATAGCTGAACATTATTTTCTTAAAAAAAAAAGGCTTCAAACAAAATGTTATACCTTATTATATCTGCCACAAAGTTAAACTAAGAACCTTCAAAATTCAAAGCCTTTTTTACTGTAATGCCTTGTTTCTGTAGCACAGCATAAAAGATATATGTGTGTTGCTACAGGAACTTCAAGTCAAAGAAAATAAGTCATATTACAAGCTTAGTCTTGTAGTCCACAAATTTCCGCAATGTGAAGAAAAAAAAACATCATTATCGTGGCTTGCCGCCCCCTCGCTTCCCGGCATCCATGTATGTCGACATCCTGTCTTCTTTTATCCTGAGTACTTCTTTTCTTAGCATGTCTTTGCTGCATGCACCTTGCACAACGCCTGGCATAGAGTTTGAAAGATGTGCATATTCTCCAAGCAGAGATTGTCTAACAAAGAGATGCTATTAAGTTCCATCATGGGAAATGAAGGATTAAATGTTTGTGGATCCCATTACTGCCTGCCTATTATGCGTTCCCTTATTTTCTGTCAGATACTTGAATATATATAATGTTCAGTATCAGATGTGGCCAGAGTGTCAAATAATGAGGTAAATGTAAGCATAAGTGATCCCTGTGAGATAAAAACTCAGGTCTTTTCTACTTTTATGCTGAACAGATGTGAGCTAGTCATGGGTTTCTTTGTATGATCGTCTGCTCCAGGCACAGCCTGTTCACAAATTTAAATTCTGGTGGTTTTGGTCAATAAATTTACGCATTCTTGTTGTGTTTATGCTGTCCACATGTACAGATGGATCTGAGAAACTGCCATTTCCAATCACAGACCAAAAATTATGATGATGAATATACAGTTTGGTTTTGGAACGCCAGCAAGAGGATTAGGTGGTGCTCACAACCAAAGGCTTCGTCACAGCCGGCCAATCAGAAGAGAGTGGACGTTTACGGAGGGAAGTCCTAAAGAGCCTAGAAACAAATAGGTTTGTTTCAGACAGGATGAACTGAGGGTCAACATAGGGGCCAGTATAGGATAAATAAGATTTTTTTGAGCTGTGAATTACTCAAAGCTACTTTAGCAGAGGCCCAGCATTAAAAAATAAACAGCCTGAAATGAGCATAGCAGGTCTAAATCAGAAAACCTTGGTTTTGCCCACTTTTTCGCCTCAAACCCCCAACTTCATGAAAATGCACTGCTCATCAGTCTTACATTAGCTCATACTTATTAGTGCCTTTAAGATGTGCTTAAAACAAGTCCACACTTCATTATGAAATTTTTTTCATCCACAAGTCAAATTACACACACTGGCCACTTTATTAGGTTCGACTGATGAAATCTAAAGCAATCTAATACAACAGCTCTGCCATAAAATCTATTTTTATGAAGCTTCTGTATTTTCCTATTTGTTGACGCTGTCATAAAGGTGAGAATTCTAATTTATATTTAGTATCGAGGCTGTAGTGTATGGTGGGTGTGCACTGTACTGCAATATATTCAAAAGTGTCGTTAACATTTTGTCCTCTGCATTCACATAAATGAGCAGAGCAATATATTAGGAACACTTTAAAATGTAATGCAGTCCATTATACTACTACCATCCACTATGACTTCAGCAATAAACATGAAGTGGAGTAAATGTGAAGCTTCTCAACAGTAGAATTTATGGCAGAGCCGTCGTGTTCAATTGCATTGGATTTCACAGGTGTATTTAATAAAGTTGTTGGTATTTACACAACCGTTCAAAAGTTTGGGGTCACCCAGACAATTTTATGTTTTCCATGAAAACTCACAGCAATTCATCTTCTAACATAATTGCACAAAGGTTTCTAATCATCAGTTAGCCTTTCAACACCATTAACTAACACAATGTAGCATTAGAACACAGGAGTGATGGTTGCTGGAAATGTTCCTCTGTACCCCTATGGAGATATTCCATTAAACATCAGCCCTTTCCAGCTAGAATAGTCATTTACCACATTAACAATGTCTAGACTGTATTTCTGATTAATGTAATGTTATTGTCGTTGAAAAAAAATGCTTTTCTTAAAAAGTAAGGACCTCAAACTTTTGAACGGTAGTGTATGGCTATCATGTATGATGATGATTAACAAATCTTTGGGTCTTTCAAATCTCATTTTACTGACTTCCATCTTGAAAACTGGTTTTACCTTGGAGACAAATTGGAAAAAATGCAAAATAAAATGTGATGTCACTTGACACTTAAGTAATCTGCTTTATTTTAAGGTGTTGGCAACATGTTGAACATACTGGTAGCTATTTTGAGCCTCAACACAGGTGTAAAGAGCTAAAGCGGATATTTTTTTGCTCCAAGGAGGCAGCGAAAGCTTTAACCACAGCAATGTTTTCATTGCCAACTCTGAACTTGAGCTAAATGGGGACACCACCTGTCAGAAGGAGCCATTAGTGGGAAATCCCATTACCAGTAATCCTATAGGCCCAGTGGTAAGAGCACAGCAGCTAGTCCCCACTCTCGCCCTCCGTCTCCGTTTGTTCCTCCTGGCATCACCAACAGCCGTGATTTTGCATCAGTCGTCGTGGCAACAGGCGGCTCACGAGTGCCAGCGTTCGAAAGGGGCACGACCCCTGGCAGACTTCCTCCCAGGTGGATAGAGAGGCTCGCTCAGGATATTAATGCCGCTCCATGCCAGCTGCAGTTTACACTCACAACAGTAAGACTTATCCTCTACGGTTACTGCTTTGCTTTACAAAGAATGCTATTCTCTGTGCGCCTGTTGCTTTGACTTCCCTGTATTGTCAGGACCTGGGGTGTTTGCTTAATGATGACTTGTTTTTCAGCCAGCAGGTTACAGCAAACAAGTAGAATTCAGTATCAGTATATCTTCAGTACTTATTTGATGATGGAAAGGGCGTGTCTTTATCCCTTAGTACTGAAAATAGTCAAGTTTCCAAAATTGCCACTAAATATTGGGTCAGATTTAGTCATTTGCATCTTCATTCCTAAACTTCAGGTTAATTTATGCAACCGTCTTGTGTGACTGATCAAATTAAACTGGATGGTTGTTAGCTAAAAGTTTTCTCAAATAGAAAAGTCCACAGCCATGTCATGCTCTTTGAGGCTACATTTAAGCAAAGGAGTGATTAAAGCTTGATGCATTACGTTACAGTGTCGATGCTAACGTGCTCTTATCAGGTATAATTGTCTTGTTCAGCATGCAAGTTTAGCTTGTTAGCATGCTGTCATTGACTAATTTTCACTATCCACACAATGCAGTTGCTGGTGATGGGAATGGAAGTAGTTTTTGGTAGAATTTGGTTAATTTTGACTTCATTTAAAACCAGTAATCTTTCCAGTGACCGTGACACATCTCAAGATATCTATGGGAAAGGTCACGGATCATATTCAGTACTTTTAGTTTTCTTATATCGCACTGGCTAGAAGGTCCTGGGTTCTAGTCTCCTTTCTGTGTGGAGTTTGCATGGTCTCCCTCTTCCTGTATGGGTTTTCGTCAGGTGATTTGGCTTCCTCCCAGAATCCAAAGACGTGACAGGTCAATTTGTGTTTCCAAACTGTCCATTGGTATGAGTGTGCACAGTTGTTTGGCTCTCTTTGTTGGCCCTGTGATGGACTAGTGATCTCTCCAGGATTTATCCTCCAGCACATACGTAACCCTCCATAGCATACAGCAGTGGATAGAAAATAGTCAGTGTTAAATATCTGCAAAATTCAGACCAAGGCGATCAACTGATCAGTCCTCTGACATTAAAAGGCTACATTGGCAAGTCTAATAAGTTTTTGTAGTAGAACATGTCCATGTCTCATGAGGTATCAACTTTCTGTTATTGGTCACCAAATCTCAGGTAATCTGTAGTCCTTTCAGAAATGTCTAATGAAAGCCATTCTTTTTGTAAATAGCAGCAGCCTAAGTTCAGTTGAGACCACACATGTTATGAAACTCAATAGTGTCCGTCTTGTGTAAGAAAATCTGCCAACAGGACTTTTGGAGAAAGAAAAGAAGCTGAAGGTAAATCCTTACTTGAAAGTGCAACTTATTTTTGACTTTGACTTGATAGATTCTTCAGTTCTAGGCTCTGATTCCCCACTACTAATGGCAGTTTGGACACTTTCAGTCTGAAATGGAGTATTCTGAATAAACTGAAACCTTATTCCACTACAAAATGCTGGATAAAGTCAAGGTGGATGGTTGGGTCTAAGAAGTGTCTGACTCTGACATCAAACATCTCCCACCACTGCTAAGTGTTAGGTGATCCAGTTTAACTGAACCAGATGGTTTTGATTGTTATCATCTAACAGCAGTCAAAGGCAAAGGAAGAACCCATTAAATAAACATTTTTTGAAGAAATATCCAGATATTTATGATGGATTTGACTGATTACAGATGGATTTGGCTGGTTACAGATTTGCACCTCATAGAGGAGTGAGCTCGTGGTCTTGGTAGATGTGTGTGATTCATGAGTCCCTCTTTAGTTTAAATTGTACTTTTGCCAGTTCAGAGTTGTTGAACTGTTTCATGGACACTGATTAGCCAAAATAATAGGACCACCCCTGCCAAATGTGTTATTGGTCCCTTGCGTGTCACCAAAACATTTCTGATCCACCAAGACAGGGATTCTCAAAGACCTCTGAAGGTTGCTTCATGGTATCAAGCACCAAGACATTAACAGCATATCCTTTAATTCCTGGAAGGTGCTAGTTGGAGTTGGATTAGACTTCTTCCAGCGCTTCTCCTAACACCTTGTTGCCGATTACTTCCATTGGACCACTGTCAGAAGGTGCTCACCACCACTGATGCATCCAACATGCTTTCCAACACGCCATCTGGAAATAACAACTTGACCCTTGCCAAAGTCACTCAGGTCTTTGCACCTGCCAGTTCCCTCATTCAAAACACTATGAGAACTGACCATTAATTACTATTTCATATATCCCAGACACTGACATGCACAACTGTTATGAGATACTCAATGTCATTCGATGTATTCACCTTTGACTGGTCATAACGCTTTGACTTATTGGTGAATATGCACGTTTAACATTTGCTAAATCTGGCTTGTCTATATTCCTCTGAGCAAAGTATAAAAAAAGTAAAAACTGTATTATATTGGCATATAAATAAAAGCAGCACCACCACTGTTATCACTTAAATCTTTATGATGTGGAACTCGTTTTATTCAGTAAATGATAGAATAAGTAGAATGGTAGAATCGATCATGTTATTCCGTGATATGAGAAAAGCAGAAATCTTTTCTCAGGAGGGATGATTGATTTTTGTTGCAGATATAATTTACCTTTTTTTTTTCCACTTCACCACCAAAGTCTGCACATGCCTGCTGCAATCAAACTCAAAGCAGCTCATCTGATTAATTACCACCTTCACACAGGGAGGAAGAAGAAAAAAAGGCAGCTTGGGAAGTGACTGAGTTAAAAACCACATTCTCAGGTGTCAGCGCTGTGTCTCTCTCTGTGACTGGATGCAGAGACAAACCTTGACCTTGCAGCGCTGCCAGCAAGCGGCAAGGACTCGGCGGGCTGCATTCAGGCTGGACACACAACTCCGCTGGGAGAGGAAGGGAGGGAGGGGGGAGGTTAAAGAGAGAGAGACAGAGAGAGAGAGAGGAGGGAGGGGCCGAGAGAGACGAGTGACAGAGAGGTTGGGGGGGAGTACAGGAGGCGAGGGCCCGAGTCGTCTCTCTCTGAAGCTGGAGGTGAATGTGTAAGGATGGTCCCTCGCTTTCATCCTGCCAGAGTCGACCGAGTGCCGGGCTGCTCGCTGTCTCTCTCTGCCGGTAGGGCTGCCGCTTTAACCGCTTCTGTTGTTTGTCATTTTCTCCTGTCATCTTCGGCATCCTGTTGTGTTTGGAGTCACTTTTCTTTTGGCATGTGTGTTGAGGTGAGGATAGAAGAAGAGTGGTTGTCGGGTGCGTACTCTCTTGTTGTTTACACCGGCTGCCCGGGCAGGTGTCTGGCAGAGACGACTGCAGCAGCTGCACTGGCTTTACCCCCCACCACCACCCCAACCTCCCTCCTTCTACCCTCACACCCCCCCCCCCCATGCACAACCTCACTCTTCCCGTCTCTCCTCCTGTAGTCTGATGTCATGGCAGCTGATGTTTGCGCCGGAGGACGCTCGCTGCTCGCTGCAAACTAGAGCTGAAGGGACGTTTCAACTTCTCAGACAGTGCCGGGACTGTTGTTGTTGTTGTCCCCTCCATCTCTGCTCCCTCCTCCTCCCCTCCCCTCTCCCTCCTTCATGCAGAGGCTGTTGTGTCCTCCGAGCAGCTTTGCAAACCAGGGGTGGGCATTTACTGTTTGTTTTTTCTCTCTCTTTTTGTGTCTTTAACTCTGCCGCATCCTGGTCCCTCTTTTTGCTGAGCGCAGGGCGGCTGTGTGATGAATCCCTATTGATCCTTTAAACAGACCCAGGAATAGTTCATTACATCAGGCTGCTCTCTGCTGACCTAGACAGCATTCAGCTGGCAAAGTGAACAGGCTCTTGTGCCATACAGCAAATGAGATGGAGGGTCACCAGCAGTCCCTCCTCTGCCTCATAGCGTTTCTCTTCATCGTGCATATCTTAATACAGCGTAATAGGTTTTAGCAAAGCTCACATTAATTCATCAATAATGAGTTTGGGGCTCCGGCCTGCGGCACAGGATTATGTGTGACTTGTGTGATCTTGGTGGATATAATTCCATCTCTGAGGCCAGATCTGTTTTTCGGTTCTTGGTTGATATCCTCAGGGGCAGGATTTTCAGGTTGGGTAGATTATGCAGCCTTAAGCTGCCTGGTATCAGATAATTCTACAATGCTGAAATCCTCTGTGGTTATGAATTAAAATAGGCGGCTGAGCTCTGCTGTTGTTTCATGCTCACAAGAATCTATGTAAATTTATCTTTTTAAAGAGTGTACATTGAGCATATGACAGCTGCCACCACAGAGGAAATTTGTTTCCTTGTCCAACATTTATGAAAACATTTCCTGCCTGCTTTGAATCTGGAAGTCGGCTGCAAAACAAAACTGATGCCATAAGTGTTCAAAGAGGATAACACATCCAAATCACTGCTGGAGGAGCCTTTTCCGCTAGTGAAGTGCGCTGAAGCATTTAGGCCGTTTTTAATGCAAAATACATCAGCATGTGTTAAATAAATCATGGGCCTATCAGAGGAGTTTTCAGGGGGACGATTCAAAGCAGGCGAGAGGGAGCCAGGAAGCTGTGACAAGCGTCTGATGACTCATCTCACGTTTCAGTTCAGAAGCATTAGGTATGGGCCTGGCTGGCCGGACAGAAGCTCGCTCCGCTGGCCTGTCATTCATTATCACTCCAAGGAGACTCCACTCCAGCATAATGATTCTGATTGGAGTTTGCTGAGGTTGAACGGAATCCAAAATCCAACACACTGAGTCATCGAAGCTGCTGCGTGACATTTGTTTTCATCTTCAAATTTGAATCGTCCTCCTTGTGTTGGAAGAAGTGAATTTCATGCAGTCGGGCTGCTAGAATGATGTCTTATTTCATGCACAGAATGCTCAATGTAGGTGGATAATCCATATAGCGGATTTTCTTGCAGTAGTCAGTGAATACAAACAGGCTTCATGTTATCATGGACCCTTTATAAGCTTGAGGAATAGCTGCTATGAGATGTAACCATCAGTTTCTGCCCATGAAACCTTCATTTTGTACTTCAAGTAACTGCATTCTCATCCTTAGCAAAGGAAGAAAACAATATTTGTCATTTGTTAGAATGCTTGGAACTCGATAGACACTCTTTGCATCCAAATTCATACCCCATCTTCTCAGCTGCCTTGATCAGAAAGAATACTTTGCACCAGCATGTGGCTTCTTTTAAATGAAACGATAAAACTTGACCTTTCTAATGATGCCAGATGTTTGTCTGTATGGTGAAGTGTTGGTGAGAAAACTCATTTAGAATTTTCTCATATTTAACTATAGTTACGATGTACATACAGCTCTGCACACACTGAATCACTCATGAGCTCGTCATTGCATCAATATGAAAAACATCAGAAGAATTTGCAGATCCGGAGCTTTGTAAAAGTGCTTGTCACATATTTGTACACGCCATGGTAATCATGTTATGAAGAAGATCAAACCTCTGCAGCAGAAGTAATATTTGTACATTTTTTTTCACTCATTTTCACACTCTGGCTTCTTGGTGGAATAGATTGTTCCAATTAGTTTGGAACATGTCACATATCTAAATAAATATCAGAATCTACTCTTTCTGATGATACTAGTTGTTTTTTGTGAGACAAAGCATTGTCGAATATCCTGGTTTTGAAATTACAAAAAATTTCTCCTTTTTTGTCAAGCTGGGGATGACATTATATCCCAGTTTGTATGACACTCCTGAGTCATTAATCTTATAAATATTGCTTGTTTTAGTGCCTAGTTTTGTACTTAAAGAGTGAAAAAGAATCTGAACCGGACAGGATTAAACATACGCCCGAACTGAACGTGATCAGAGTAGCTTATTCATAGCCATACTAAGGTGTGTTTGAATGGTGATGATTTAACTGTAGAAAAAAATGAAGCATTGTCTTCGGTAACTTCAGATTTGTCTCAGTGATTTGTAATTTAAACATCTAATCTTACTAGATAAACAACATAATTCCTCTTTTCAGTAAGTAAATGAAGAAATTGCACATTTTCGTACATGTATCATTCTGAACAATAAAACTGCATTAAATAAAGAAATAATCTTGAGTTTAAACAGAATCCTGTCAAGATTCTGGATGTAAGCGTGACTGTTCCTCTGCATGCACACAATCCTCTGCCTCAGAAGTGCCCAGTGATAACATGTTATGGTTCAGGCAGTGTGTGATGCGGATTAGAGTCTGTTTATGCGTGCCCAGCATTGGCCCACTGGGTCTCTGGGATTGGTGTCAACAGGTTGCCGTAAGGCCCAGTAACATGTGGGATGGAAAAGCTGCAGGGGATTATTTTGCTGGTGCTCGCTCCGTCTCTTCCAATTATTACCACAATTACTGTCAGCAGACATAAGAGCCATTCTGGAGAGGCTGTACATTGTGAACGATGGTGTGTCATAGTGTTTTAGTTTCACTATTACACCACGGCAGCAGCTACTCTCAAACTACAGCTTCTACAAGTCAGGAAGGATATTACACAAGGGAATATTCTGCATGTTGATACAGGCTTTGGCTGTTGAAAACATTCTTGGATAGGTTGCTTTTGGAATGAAATCGGGCTTTTTCTCTCATGTAATGTGGGGCAATTTAAAAGGGAAGCTATATGAAAATAACCTATTTCAGCAGCCCTGTGGCTCCTGCTTCTAGCTAACAATCACTTTTCACTGTAGTATGAGAAAAAATCGTGTTGTTCAGTGCTCGGATTTAACTGTAACAAATGCGGAGGTGTTTCATATGTACATGCATGTGAAAAATATGAAAGCACGATACACAGAAACATGGATAAACCTTGATTTTGTGGCTGTGATTGGGTGGCATTTAAAGAAATACAGTGTACAGCTGTGTTGTTATGCACATAGACTGAATGGAGCTTTCACAGTGGTTTCCTTAAGTCGTGCCAAATAAAATGAAGGCTCGTGTGTGTTGCTTTGCACTTGACGTCTGAGGTAAAAATTCCACACATGCAGTCTGGTGTGGTGTATAAAATGGTGTATTTCTCTGGTTCATTTATGCACATAAATTAAAAGTACAAGCCTAAATCAGGTGCTTGTTGAGCTGAAGTGAACTGCTGGCTGATAGGCGCTGCAGCATCCCTGTTTAAAGTCGGGTTTCTTTCCACTTGTTTCCTGCCATTTCTTCGAGTTGGTTAACATTTTCTAATTGTTCCTGAGAAAATAAAGTCTGCAACACATCAGGGTTGTGGACAAAGTGCTATGAGAATGAAGCTGGAGTTGTGTTTTTCCACTTGTGGTATAGTCCCTCATTTGTAGCCAGATGGCCCGTAGTGTTTGTGGCTCAGCTGCTGGTTTTTCCAAATGTTCCTACTGAAAGGAAAGTTGGAATGTGAAGAGAGAAGATGCACCGCTGGGATGTATGTCCGATTTAACAGAGAGGGTTGAATTTCAAGATGAACAAAGAACCTCTCCTGTCTCAGGTTTGTTATTTCTAAATCTGATAAAACTTTGATTTGATTCTGACAGCAGGTTAACGTCAAGAAGTTTTGACTATGTGTTACACTGTATGTTGGAAAAATAGGGTTTACTGCATTTTTGTCAGTCAGGCTGGCTCACAGCTACAGATAAGAGCACTAAATCAGCTTGAAATTGCTTCAACTCTGTGATTCTGCTGCAATAATCCCTACCCAACTGGCACCAAAGCAACTCAAACAACACTGAGAAATATTTAAAAGATCCATTTGGTCTAAGAAATTGTCATCTGGGACTGTATTGTTTGGAGATGAAAGATAACTTCTTCACTGTATTAATAGTTGAAGGCATAAAATATCAAACTAACTATTCATTGCTTTTTGAAGATGACATGGTCTAAGTTCAGTAAAGTCTTCTGATAATCTCTTTTCGCAGGAAGGAGATGTCGTTTTGTTTTAGTCATAAGGGTAACCTCAGGGAATGAAAGAAAAGGTGGATACGCAGGAGGAGGGAGTGCTCCTACCGGGTGATCACATGTGAACCGGCAGGCCCTGTCAGACCATTCAGTACATGCTTGGCAGACATTCAGAAACTGCACTCATCCCCTCAGGAGATGGAAAAACATTATCGTCTTGGGGGAAATCTTGCTGCTGGAGTCAAGCTGAGGCACCATTTGACTTCTTTAGAAAGCCATAGGCGCTGTAAACGCCGGTGTTTCCTAGTGGGCTTCCTCCACCTACTACTCCTTAACCCACGGTGACAAATAGTTGATGGGGACATGTGAAGCTCACCTCTGTAAAAATCTCTTGACAAATGCTTGAAATCGAGGCCCAGAGCAGTAGTTTGTGAGAAATGATGACTGTAGGGCAGTGCAGAAATGTTCCTTCCTGTTTTTCTTGATATATTGCGCTGTTCACCTTCTCATGCTTAAAAACAATTACCAATCCTTCTTCTTCATGACATCCATATTTTTTTTAGCTTTAGGGAAATAACTCCTGCTGACTGTCGGAAGAATTTTTTTACTGGAATGAGAAGTTGCTGAAATCTTAGCGTTCCTCCCCGACATAAATGAAAGTGACACTTGGAGCCGTGCTGAGTCTGTATATTAAAAGGTCCGTCAGGGTTACTTACCACACATGGGTGAGGCAGGTTAACACCTCTGCTTTTACAAGGCGCATACTGCACATATTCTGTCATCCGCTCAATAATCACTGAAAATTACTGTCAGATGAATGAAGCTGAGGCGTTTAGCAGCACCGTCACGTCTTCCACGCCCTGTTACATGAGCTCATTTACCGTTCTTCCCGAGAAGCATTTATGTTTTACCGCGCCGGCGTGACTTGCATGTTCGAACACCACGCTGGATGTCTGCTCAGATTTGTCAGGTTTCAGCTGAGCCTTCTAGCGCAACAAGCCGACACAAGTTGTCTGCACGGTGAACTGTGGAGCAGTCTGGGGATTTGTGGAGGAAGCGCTGGTTCAAAAGGTTAGCAGAGGTCACATCTGAAGAGGAAGTGTTCAAGGTGGGGGGAGAATGGATCTCTAGGGGCAGGAAGAGTCAACCAGAGTCCTTTTGATCACAAGTGCTAAGGCAGACAGTAAGCATTTTTAGTGGCCTCTGCCTGACCTCTACCTGACAAGAGATTCCTCTGAAATCCTTCTATTCAGCATGTGAGTGTTGCTTTTGTGCTTTTTGTCTCAGTTACTTTAAGAGTCGGTGTATATGTGGCATGAGCTATACATTTAGACCTGTTTGTGCTGCTCATAAACACTAATATTGACAGCTTTTGCCAGATGGGGCTCACAATTAGTCTAATTACAAAATGCTGCATGAAACCTGCTGGACTGAATGAGCTTGACAGCATAGATCACAGATGCAAATGTTGCAGCTTAACAGCAATTTAATGTCACCGAGCATGATTTAAAATGGCCATTTCTATGCCTGCATCAGCAAAAGTATGTGGAATAAGTTATGCAGATTGACTTTAACATATGGTAGAGGAATCTTTGTGGAGCATCAGGGATTTCTCTCAGTGGAGAATGGGAGTCAAATGATCGTGCTGCAACAGTGGTTTTATGTGTGTGGAATGTTTAATGGCTTGTAAGCTATTTTCTAAAAATGACTCAGGGATATTGGAAGTGTGAGAAGGTTTTTTTGTGTCTGTTTACAAACTAGCTGACACGGAGCAACATTAGCATTTATTTGAAGTTATGCTTCTGTCCTGAGAAAAAATAACCGGCTCCATAGCTGCTCTTTAACTTTGCCTTTTACCCTTTTGTGCTGTGCCAGTGAAAAGTGGACTACAGGGGATTTATTGCAGCTATTTTCATTGAACATAGCTGCTGTCTGTGGCTGGAATTGATGTTGATGAAAATAGTGGAAATGAGCCATGCAGTACATGTGGTGTGCAACAAAGGACGACTGATTAGAAGATGATCCCTCTTTTTTCCAACATCTGTTTCTGAGAAAAGAATTTTTGAGGTCCTGCTGAAAGAAGCGCAATCCAATAGGAAGAGAGTCCTGGTCATTGAAGCTTTTACTCTCATATTTGTGAAACATGAAATACGTTAAAACTCTCCTGTCAGTCTCTCAGAGGCAGTAAGAATCATTTTCTCTGACAATGAGCATGTCAAGCTCATCGTCTGTGACAGTAAATTTGTCGTGAGAAACTACTGACTTGTTTTCAGTCGTCATGAATATATTTCAGTCATCATGAATTATATTGGTCTCACTTTAAAAAGGCTTCTGGTTCTTTACCTTGTTAACATGTCCAGGTGTGGTTTTGTGTTTGCTGGATGACACATCATAACTGAAATGGGCAGTAAACACCATGACTGAGCATCTTGAAACTGTAGTGAAGCACCGATGACAGTCTAAAGAGCATGGATCTATCCTTTTGGGGTTTTGGACATAACAAGCCTAACGAAACAATCCTGTCAACTTGCAGGGTGCGGTTTTCTGCACCATTACTCTTCTTCAGAATCAGGTTCTGGCATCAACAAGTGATTGCAAAAAACTGATAGACTGTCTGCTACCTGTTAAAGCTATGTCACCTAGTTTACATCTACAACAGGTTTTATATGGATTAATGTGCAAATACACAGGGGTTTATATCTGTGGTAACAGCAAAGGTTTGTCTTTGTGAAATTAACATTTCTGGTGACCAGATAATTGCGTCCAAAGAAATGTTTGCAGTTTATGGTGTAATCGGATTTGGCATTTAAGATTTTAGGCAATATCATAGCAGTTTTTTTCAATGTTATGGCTATGGTTCTAATATCTTTAGTTACTTGGCAACTAGACCGTAATTTACATGGCTTACAGATGGGTTTTGTATCTAAAATAAAGAAATTGTCTTTTGCAACTATCGTTTGAATTGCAGTATAACTTTAATGAACTAAATCACGTCATGTTGATGCATTAGTGACATTTCAGTCACAATGTAGAGGCTGCGATCACTTTCTGGTAGAAAACTGCAATGTATGGGTTGAATCAGTCTGGTGAAAAGAACTGGTCTGGTTATGATCTAGGCCACAGTGCAGGTAAGGTAACACGGAGACATAAGGATAATTGCAAAAAAGATTAGGACTGTTTGATCCAGATAAAAGCCTGTGGGCGGCCGTCAGTTTTTAACAATCGTCTTTTGGCACGGCACCACCTCAAACATGTAACTGCTGAGTTCCTCCAACATGACAACTTAACATTGTGTATCATTTAGGAGTTTTACAGTGTTTCAGCAGAGTTGTAGGTGAGCTGGTGTGCTTCAGATGCAGTGAGATCTGCACATTGTGAACAGTGTAGAATAACATGAGAGTCTTTTTAAGGAAGGAATTTATATTTTTTTTAAATGGAAAAGGGTTAGGGTTACGGTCTAAATATGTCAGTTTTGATACAGAGGGATGACTTTTGGGGATTTAATCAGTGACTTTAGGGGGACTTTAAATATTATGTGTTTTTAGCTTTAGCTTTAGGAGTCACTTGTTGATTAGAGTTGCAGGGTGCATGAACCTGCAGCTGACCCTAGAACCTATAGAGAGCTGTGTACAGTGACTTAAGCTAAGCTATCTGCTACTGGATGGTCAACAATCCCACCAAACTGTAGAGCTGCCTGTCTGTTATTGTGTTATTGTTTTCTGTTTCAGCATATGTTACATAAATACATGATATAAGGATTTGGGGTTGTTTCTTGTTGTATAGATGAAGCTACTAATCGAGGAAAAAGCACTCATCCCTCTCCAGCTCAGTGGTTTTCGGACGTTCAAAATAGATGAACCATGAAGGATTTTGGCTCTCACTCTATCGGTTATCGATACTTAATTATTCCATTCAAGTGTCTCATATGCTGTTCCATGAATATGAGCTATATTACTATAACTCAGTGTTCTACAGTGAATACTTCCCTATTCTTTCAGTTCAGCCAAGTGTCACCTGACAGACGGTGTCATGTGCTGCATCTTTCAGAAAGGGCTATGTGATAGCATGTTTTCCAGTAAATAAAATAGTGGGTTATTTGGTATCAGATGAATGACAGTTGATCTGATGTAATGAATAGATGTGGTAATCGTACCGGGAAAATACAGCATGGAGTTTCAGTTTTATTAGGGTGCCAGCGGAAGCCAAAAATAATCCCCAATCAGCCAGTGTAATCGAGTGTGTCACACCAGGCTGCCACTCCCTTCCCCTGACAGGCAGCCACACACAGCCGGTACAACGGCGTCACACAACCTTTCTTCCATTTCAGCCTCGCAGCTCTCCTTGGCAGAAGGTGAAACCTTCCAGCAGGAAGGCAGGGGGGACATGCAGGAAAGAGAAAGGCAGCTTGTATTGCAGATGCCAACATCAACAGTACCCAGAGCCAGCGTGTACAGACAGAGGTGCTGCCTGTCTTTTCAATAGCCTCAGTGTGTGTGTTCTATACCACAGAAAAGAGGGGCGGGACGGGAGCTGGCAGGAGGTAGAGCCAAGCAGGGTGGTGCCTACCAGTCACATAAACCGGATAGATCCATGCTCCTCTGGAAGTCCATGAGTGTGGAAGAGAGGAGTCCTGCTGTCATTGCGTGTTCGGACATCTGTCTGGAATTATACCTTGAACAGCTCCAGTCAGGTTGTGCTGGGTTGAGACAGGCCTGGAGTCAGCTGTGCTTCACCTGAGCTTCTGTACAATGAAGGTATGTTCATGTCAAGACTGTGATTTCACTGCAGCTGGATTTAGTTCGTCCTGAAAAGTCTCACTACATGCGCTTCATAGAGCAACTATTTTTCTGTGACAAAGAATGACATTTAATTTTCTTTGTTAGTCCAGCATCTCTCTCTTTTTTTTCCATTTCTTTTCTCGTCCTGTCTGTGACATTTCGGGGACTATCCTTTTAGGCCTGAACCAGATGGGTTTCATCCCTTCTCCTTCTGGTAGATAATGAACACCCCCCCTCCCTCCTTCGTTTTTCCCTCCTGTGCGTCACAGCAGATGATGTACAGCTGCTCCTCCTGAGCTCCAGAACTCTCTCCATCGTCTGGGTAAAACGCCCTTGAAAGCAGCAGGGGCAGCGGGCGGATCCACAGCCTGTCATGACCACTCAGCTAGGATCTCGGGCTGCATAATTTTGCCCTGATGGTCCTGCTCAGAGCGGACAGTGGAGGGTGCCCATCAGTCACTTTGGCAGCAGCACTGCCCACTCGGTGCCAGGGATGAGCAATGCATGGCAGACAAGGGACATAAAGCGGGGAGACAGAAAGAGGAGGTTATGGGGAGGAGGGGGGAGTGATTGTGCAGCAGATTCAGCCTTTCTTGGTGTCTTTCTCCTTCCCCTGTTCACCTCCGGCCTGATCAGCTCATCAGACAGCTGACTGTGTTGTTGCTGGTGTCAGTATCTGGAGGAAGGTCACACTAACGTCATTCACAGGACAAACTGAGGAGAATTTAGCAGCCACTTCAGTATCTTTTGTGAAGCGATAATTCAATACTACCTTGTCAGTGACTGCACTAAATTAGTTTTGCAAACTGTGATTTAATATGCCTCAAGAGGGTGTAAATGCGCAGACTGGAACAGCTAAAAATAAAAAGTTGGAACAGAGGGACACAGTTCCTCCAGACGTGTGTGGAACATTCCCCTGAATGTTCATTTTCCACAATGAAAACTTGGCAGCATTGAGCGCTCCACCTACAATTAAATCCCATTTCACACAAACAGTTTGATGCACCAGGTACCAGGAAGAAACACACAGAGGTGATGACAGACCAAAGGCAAATCTATTAGGTCATTCTTGGGGGATGCATTAAGAAAAAGAAAAACATAATATGAAAAGTATGTTTATAAGTGTCTGCAAAGGTGCAAAGCTGCAACATTGCTGTCCAACTGCACAGTGTTTGGCCTGCTAGGTTTGGATTACTCATCCTCAAACCATTTGAAAGTTGGAGAGTTGGCTTCTTTCATGTGGGTAATTTGGGCAAATTCAGGTGGTGCCAAACCACAGCAGGCCAGCTGTGAAAATGTAACTTCCCCTCTTCTTCCAAGACTGCTTCATTTTTGCTAGGAGTGAAAACAAAATCATTACCACCACGCAAAGCGGGAGGATTTATTGGTACAAGGAGCCAGATGTTGAAATTTAATATACAGCAGCTTCTTGTGCCTGGAAAGATGAGCACAATAAAAAGGCAGCTATTTCCCTCATGAGATTAATCAGAAAATAAAACAAGGATTTCAAAAGGAACAAGGTAAATAATGATGATAAGTAAACAATATGTCATGTTTAGGGCTGATTTTATTGAGACTGACCACTGGACCGTGTAGGGATAAAAGAATACCAGGAGATAACTGTGTCTATTTTGGCTTTTGGTTAAAGGTAAATTATAGGTGTGATTGCAATATTTGTTAAAAAGCTGATTTCCTGCAGAAGTAAACTGAGCAAAGATCCAGAGAAGAAGTCAAAACTCTACCAAAGTGATGCAGAAGTTGTATTTTTAGTTCCATAGCATGAACTGTGTGCTTCTCACCGGTGCAGACCGGTGCGAAGTTTGTTCTCCGCATCTTTTCTTTCCCCCTCTGTGATTTTGTGTCATATGTTCACGCATACCAGATGTCCAGCCATTCTCAGACTGAGCACACTCAGACCGGCTGCTCTTCCTGGAACAGACAAATGTTTATGAATACTAATGAAGCCAGCAGCGCCTCTGGTCCACGTCACTGCGAGGCTCTCCGCTGTTTTCACTGCAAACTAAACATGTCAGGATCTGTGTCCTCAGTGATTTGCAAACACGTCTGGACTGCATATGATGAGGCTGATTTGTAGTATTACTTGGTAGGCTCAAATCTGTTTTCCAATCAGTTTTTTGTAATGGAGAAAATTTCTGCTGTTTTTAGTGGCAACTAACTAGCGCTGACACACTCGGTATCTATGGAGGGCATCTGAAAAATGCTTCCTGTCTTGAATTATCAGATAGCATCAGGGTTTGTGCGGATTGTCTGCACACTGCTAAGACCTGACAATAACAAACACTGAAGATAGGAACTGATGATAAAACCACAGCCCTGCTCTGGAACTCAAATACAGAAAGTAAAACCAAACACAGTGAAAGGATATCTGGAGTGACACGATTCTGACGCAGACCTATGCCTCATTTACTGTAGCTCAGATTAAATCTATCTGAATTATTTGCATCATACCACTTTCATTCAGACTGCGGCTGAGATAGTGTATCCATTCCCCCAATGCCGGTTTGTGCTTTTTCAGTACATACGTCGGAACCTTTTGCAAGCACTGGTTCCTCATAGGACCGGTTGGAGTGGGATCTAATTATTATATATCCGTTATTATTATTATTATTATTATTATTATTATTATTATTATTATTATTATTATTATTATTATTATTATTATTATTATTATTATTATTATTATTATTATATATCTGTTCTATGTGTAATAGATAAATTAACAATCTCCACTTATTTTAGCATCAGCTGGAAAGCAAAAACACACAAAAAAAACTTTTTAAATTTAATTCTAAATAAATTCAGACGTCAAGTGGTTAAGGACCAGTGTGTAGGAGTTAGGTGTCTCTATTAGTGTAGAATCAAACGTAACTGCAAAATGCTGTGTTCAGGTTAGAATGAGTGCTTCTTATCTATATAGGGAACAGGTCTTCTTCCATAGAAAACACCAAAAACAAGATGCATCCAGCTGCTTTTATGCACATTTTCAGTTTGTGCATGAAATCACCTAAGTGGAAATGCAGATAGTTGAAAAAGAAAGGTCTCAAACTGTCACCAAAACTCCTCTTAGAGCATGTAGATGTAGTATTAGCTGTTCAGATATTATTTTCATTGTCCAGAAAGCTCTCTATCAACTTAATACTGCCTTTGTTGTGGTATCAACATTCATTAGGTTGGATTTAACATGGTGTTTAAAAGCACTTTTAAAATCCAAACTGCATCTTGGTGAACCTTGCAGAAATCCTGTCTGTTTTAAACATCCATCACAGTTTACACTCTCACTCTTTGCTTAAACTCTGGCTGATTTTGCTGACCAAACTCATATGCTTAATGTTCTGGTGTAATTAGGAATTATTCCTGACAGAGCAGGTGCAAAGGTTCAGATAATCTGGGTAAACTGATTGTTCCTGCCTCCTGACCTGTCAGACTTTGCTGCTGCGTCACTAAATTCCCGGAATTCAGCGCTCACTTTGGTGACTACAGTGTTTTTATGAGTAATGAAGACGCCAAAATGACCCGAAACTAAGAACCCAGTTGTAAATTCAGTCCCTGTATGACACTTCTCAGTATTTACTACAATGCTGCGGGGTTAATGGTGTTGTTTGGCACTGGAGCTTATTGGTGGCTCAGAAACAGGATGGACGCAGAGTTACGGCAGGCGGATTAGCAGAGATAATCTGAATAATGGCACCGTGGTCCGAGGAGCTGCGACAGCAGAGCAGAGAGACTGAACAGATTCACTGCCATATGGTCATCAGCATAACATAACAGCTCTGTTTTTTCCAGCTTCTGACTCTGCAACTTTCTGTGTTTATATTGTGCGTGTGTATGACTGCATTTAATGGGGCACCTAGATGCTTGCATGTGGATGGTATTTGTCTTAAAGTGAGCGGTGTGTGGCGTATGCTCCGTGTGGCCGAGGAGCAACGTGCAAGTGCATCACGACAGCCATCGGTTAGTTGAGTTAATCCTCCGTTTTTCTGCCGCCTGAGGCTGAGAGGGCAGGACCAGCTCCTCCCCCCGAGGGCTGCACGTGGGTGGGTTCTGAGCTGAGGGATTACAGGGCTGAACTGGAGCCAAACAGCTTTAGAGTGGACAGTGTGGCTGCTAGTCCGAGCCTGGGCCCCGCTTAGTTTGGTGTGTGGATGGTGCAAGTGGAATTCAGCCAGAGCACGAGGGCAGCCGCTGCCTGGATCTTTGTTTTCATGTCAGAAAGCAACTAATTCCCCAGTGTCTGTAAACAGAACATGATGCTAACTGAGGAGGCAATTAGAACTGTGCTTGCACTTGTGAAAACATGCCACAGTCTTAACTCCAAGTTGGTGTAAGCCCATGGAAAACACCATTTATGACTCAACCTGTTTGTGTATATTTTGTTCTGAATCATAATTAAAGTGAGGTGGGTTTTGAAAGGAATCAGGTCAAATGTAATCTCATATTTCAAACTACAACAAACACAGTCTAAACCCAGCCCTAAAAACATTATTACTTCCTGAATCACTTTTACCGACGATGTTTGTTTTTTTCTAGGAAAAACCAGGAAAGTTCTGCATCCGGCACACCATGTATGGTTACATGTGGGGCCAGTTTATGATTAGTCAGAACCAGATTTTAGGACAGCCTGCCCAAAATTAAAAGAGCTTATATCCCGTCTGTGTGGCCAAACCTGGTAATGTATAGTGTTGCACATAAAAAGTGCCACAAATAGTTAATAGTAAGAGAACAGGTTTAATTCTTACCTCCACACAGCTGGCCAGGTTGGTGTTTTGGGTTTTTTGGTTCTAGTGTGTCACAAAAATGGTCAGATATAGACTCCTTCACAAATATGGGCATGTCTAGCTGCATGGGATTTCCAAAGCTATCTGGACAGATTCCAGAGTGTAAACGTACCTTAAGACTGACTGTCTGCCTATGTTTCAAATCAGAAGCATTTACAGATGAACCAGTACAGCGCATGAAAGCAGAGTAAGACATTCATAGTTAAGCAGTCAGTTGTTCACAATAAAAGTGCCAGAAACTGATGTGCTACAGATGAAAGAAAATCTTTTCAGTTTCAGCAAAGAAAGGGTCAGACACAGGTCCACCATCCCGCCATCTGAAGTCTATAAGCTGTGGGTGGACACCCCCATAGACCACCATAATGAAAAGGACATCTGTAAAACTGTAGACAGGACGCTTCCAATTAAACATAAGGTTTTAATCTGTGGACACTTTGTGTTTGTAAACCTCCCATAATGTTCAGTCTATGGGCCATATGGGGGCAAACACTAATGTGCAGTGGGCAACACAAAGTGAAAGCAAAAGTGGAAACTAGAAAACCTTTTTGTTTCATGCATCAGGTGAGCAATTTTTATTCATGTGAGTGAGGGCTATCCATTTCCCCCGATTACACCCAGCTTCACTGGCTTGCTTTTGCTAAATTTATGAGCGTCAAACTTATCAGACTTTTTCAATATCCAGCCAAGAACATCGTCTTTTCTTCACCACCTAAGCAGAAATTGTAGTTAAAACAATTAATATCATCTTTGGAGGTTTTGCTGATGTGTCCATTACTGTGTTTAACAACTTTCAGTGTGAATATCTGGTGTCCAGGTTCTGACATTATCTATCTGACAGCAGGGAGTGAGGAATGACAGTTTCCTCCTAGAGGATGGTAGACTAAGCAGCAAAAAGGCTTCTCTTAACAAGTGGTCAAAATATATAAATAATATTTAATTTATGATGATATAAACCTGAGAAAAGCATCCAGATTTGAGAAGTTGTAAGGGTTGAGTGCTGCTAAGTGACTGATTTAAAGCCATGTAACTGCATATTTATCCGAGCTCCCTGTTAGAAACGTCTCTCCTCTGTGAGTCCCGGTGAGCTTCTTGTGTTTCTAATCAGTGCTACTGTTGATTTCAGCCGCAGACCTCAGCATCTAGGGAGGTGGACGTGCAGACACATTTGTCTCCAGCTACCCCATTCACACAGACTGCTCAATTTACTTACCAAGCCAAGCAGAAAATGCAGTGTCTGTCAGTGACTCTATTTTTGTCTCTGCTGGATGAGAACCAGCCTCATGCAGTATGTGAAATGTATCTCCGTGGTGGGAGTGGCAGGTTGTCAGCCCACATGGAGGAGGTAGGAAGTGAGCGGTGGCAAAGTCTGGACACTATAAAGATGTGTGTAAAAGGAGAGCAGGATCTAAATGGTGGTAATAGTTGGAATAGAGCTGTGACACCCTCCGTCCAGACGGAACTGATGTAGGGCTTAATAGAAGGATGACGGCTCCCGCTGTTTCCAGTTTGGAGTCTAGACAGAGTGCGACAGGTGTGTCTGTAATACAAGCCCTTAAAAGAGCCATCCGGTGTTGAGTTGTCTCTCCGCAAACTCACTTTGAAAGCACTCGCTCTGAATTGTTTCGCTACTCTAGAAGGACCATCTGTTTTCCTCAATTCCTCAGTGCCTTTTAGAGTCTGACCAGTCGACAACAAGCTCACAAGGAGGCACATAGCAATCAGAGCAGCGACACCAATGCCTGTCATTTCACTGTGAGCAAAGAAAGGCAGTAATTATCTGATTTGGTCATGCATCTTACTTGCATTAGGGTCGTGTTCATGGAATACGTATCTGCTATAATCTTTTCAGTAAGTCCTCTCACGTACAGACCAGTCTGCCTCCTTCAGGTGTTGTGATTCTGCACACGTAGCTCAAAGGTCACAGGGGGAACCTGATGCAAAGCAGTGTGGCGAGAAAAATCAGGAGAGGCTGAATAATAAGAACTGTTGTGTTGGAATGACAAAGCACAGTTTTAATGGATAACACGACGAGTACAAAAATCTATGTTAAAGACCAAACACTTTTATTTTACAGTTGTAAACTATTGATTTCCAAGTAGGGGTTACTGTACCAAATTGCACCATGGACAGATTGTGTTGTTTCCCCACCAATTTGAAACAATCTGAACTTTTTTTTTTTTTAAAAGCAAATTGAAAAAAAAAATTCCATCCAAATATTTGTGACCCTTGAGTGCAACTTGATGATATATGAAACCTACTCAGCATGCAAGTAAAGATGGTAAAACAGTTAAAAGTAATAGATAAACAGGTTTAACAGCTGGAAAAGCTTGAAATAATGGATAGACCGAGCCAGTTTAAATCATTAAAGTACTGGATAAACAGATTACATAATTAATGATGGTTAATAGATGCATGGTTGAAGTCATATTGTTTTATGTTTTCCTTTCTTGGAGAACATCCAGGTGGAAAAGGCAACCAGAAAGTGTACTGAAGCCAGGCATTTGGATACACTGAATACAGTTGAGTCCATAAATCATTTTCTAGTTGTCACAGAGCCGCGACATGTTGACGAGTCCCTCCCTGTTAGCTTATAGCACAGTTTCAGATTCGACCGTGAGGTAAAAATACATCACATCCCTCCTAACTACTGTACTATCTGACTAATTACTGTCAAGATACAGATGAGAGGGACAAAAATAGCTGATCAAAGGCAGCTGTCTCCAACTATCTCTCTCTGCATTCAAACAGATGTAGTGAGTGTTAACTGCTGCAGCTTTACCTCAAGCTTTATGGTCATGATTAAAGCTAAAGGAAACCATCTGGCTCAGATAGTGTTGGACTGAGTGTCTGCTGATCAAGACTTTGCAGGATTTTCAGGTCCTATCCAGGTTTGTGTGTCTCTTAGGCTCACTTCAGCCCTTTGTCTTTAACATTTTCAGCTTTTAAGTGCACAAAAATAACATTTTCTGCCTCTTTTGAGCTCCTCCCTGAGCACCATGGTTAGCTTTGTAGTTGCAGTTCCTGAATCGAAGGTCAGAGATATTTTTGTCCGCATTTGTCCTCTAAGAGATCGTCTTAACTCTCTTTATAATAAGCTACAATGAACTCTGTGTCTTCGTGGTGCACTTTACATGAACTTTTACCAAATGGGAGACATTTTGCTACTTTTTTATGCTGTAATAGATCAATCTGCTACTCCCCCTTCAAACGTACCTATTATGTATTTGTAATTAAGACTGTTTTCCATATTATACTGCATCATTAGGAATTAGTTTTCTTGAGGTAGCTCTATATGAGCAGAGAATATGTATGCTTCACCCGAGGGTACAGTGCAGAAAGGCAGATCTCTTCCCAAACCGCCCCTATTAGCAGTGTTATCACAGAGCTGGACTTTGTTTGGTTGCCTTGGTTCGATAAAATCTTCGGTCCACTTGATACACACCCATTGTTTGGGTAATGATGTCATTATACGGAAATGGAGAGGCCCCTCACTGCTTTGCTTTCTGGGATGGGAATAGGAGTGGTGATGGGGAGATCATTCTAAACATCAGCACAGAGTTGGGAGGAGATGTGAGTCAAACATTCCCTGTTAATGCAGATATTCGTTAAAAGGACGGTGCTTGGGATCAGCTGGCCAAACAGCTGTTGCTTCTTCTGCAGTGTCTGTTAGAAGACGGCGCGTGATGATATCATTCGCTTTTAGTCCTTTGATCAGCAGTTGTAAGGTGGTGATTATCAGATGCTGCATATGTCTTCCATATGAAGCTCAAGGCTGACATCTGAGGACAGTTGTGTTAAGATAAAGCTCACATTACTGCAGCTGTACCTCTACAGCTAAACCAGTAAAGCCAGGAGTTTCCCCATGCAGGCCTCATACTTGCCACCATTCTCCAGCTATTAATAAAGCCAACACCACCAGAGCTTCTCTCTCTTTCCAATCTTTACTTGTTGCCCCTTCCTGTTGGAGACCCTCCACATCTGTGGGACACCAGTGCTCCCGCTGCCACACGACCCAGTTTCCTCTGGAGGAATTCCCTCCCTCTTCCTGCGAATGCCCCTCCTCACATATCTGTGAAGGAAGGCCAGAGCTGGAGAGGTGTCCGAAGAGAAGGGAGCATTTCCCTGACTGAACGCAGAGCAGACGGACAGTCGATGCTACATTTAGTCCAGGGATGGAGTGACGGAGATCAGGGTGGTGATGGGTCTGGCGTAGGGGCTTGGAGGGCAACATGTGGTGTCTTCAGTGTGCCTCTGACAGGACTCAGTCCTTACTGGAGCTGGATTCAGACAGCTGGTAAGTGTGTGTGCTGGCGCTGGGTGTAGCAGTCGATATTTTGAAGAGTTGCTTGACATGTGCTTAGTCTCTGTTTTGGCTCTGAATTAGTCCAGTGATGCAGGCCGTACATTTTACTAATGGTTGGTTCTGTATTCGGGGAGACTGCCAGCCTCAATTGAGAAAGCATTAATTAAGGTCCAACAAAACTGCTGTTACTGCTTATTGGATGAATTGCCTTTGATGCAGTGGATTGTGTGTGAGGGTATAGCTGCTGATGAACACTTTGTGTAAGTACTTGGTTTTCCTACTGAGCACCGTGCAAGTGAACGCCGCTGAGTCACATTTTACTCCTCTTCCCCCAGTGCCCTCTGTAACTCATATTTAATCAATTTAGACTTGCGAGAGTTACTCACTCGTGAAAAAACATGCGAGACAGTCGGTGTGGATGTGCAACAAAAACAAAGAGAAGCAGAAGAGGCAGGCTGTGTGTGAGTGGCAGGTCGGAGTAATTAATTCATCACCGGCGAGTGCCACAGTGAGAAGACGCTCCGGTCTGAAGAAGCCACTCGGCAGCACAAGGACGACATCTCCAGGGGATGTGTTGACACCAGAGCTGTCCTCACATCACCTGCCCCCTGGATCCACCACAGCAGCTCCCAATACAAACACATCATTAAAATTCTATCAGCCGGCAATTTATGCAGTGTCATGGGGCACTGCAGCGCTTCTTTGAGTTGGAAAGGTGGCAGTAAGGAAACAAGAGGGAAGGTCAGATGCACATCCTATATATAGCTGAATAGTTATAGACATATGCTGATACCAGTCTGAAGACTTCTTAAAACCACTTGCCTCTAAATGCCAGGGAGAGGTTAATGTTTGATTTTGTGAAAATAGTTGCATAATGTCTTCTGGAGCTCTGGAGGAGTTTTGTCATGTCTGAGAAAATGACTTGAGTGTCGCTTAAGTAATGTCAGTTTGGGCTGGGAGGCTGCAATTTTAGAACGGAAAGCCTGGAGTTGGAGAAGAAGTGGCTATTCACAAGACAAGGAAGGTCTAATGAGAAATACTTTGGTGTGGCATCATGGGATGAGGTTTGTACAACTTGACAGATTGTTTAAAACTCTGTATTTCTTAATTTTGACCTTTTTTTCCCTGGTGTTTCCAAATCACCCTGGTTACCAACAATGGTGCTGGTGATCAGACTGTAGACAAAACAGAAAAGCCTAGAAAGCCCCTTATGTAACATGTTGACTTTGTCAAGCAGTGTATTGTGTATTATGCATAAAACCTTAGGATCCCTTTTATCCTGGTTATCTCATCCTCGGCATGAAGTGACAGCAACTCTATGGTCTTGGCATAAACCCAATTGCAAGCATTTTTGGAAAAAATAAATAAATTGCTTGGCTTGTAATCCCCCCAAAAATCCAGAGTAATTCATGTTTGCAGTCCAACCTTCTAAATGATGTCTGGCAGTGGGAGGCATAGTGGTTCATGGGCCAAACAAGGCCCTCCAGCTAATATATTTGTCGCTATGACACAAGCTAAAGTCCCATTTTCTTGTTTACATAAAACCTTTTTTCACCAAAGTGCTGTAGGTAGAAGTGGCCCACCTTAATGAAATATGCTGAATACATTGGTTTAGTTGAAAAAATGAGTTTCATAACAACATTATTTGTCTTTAGTCACTCGTTTGTTTTGTTGGAGCTTCTTTTATCACTATTATTACATGGAACTAAGCACAGAACCTCTTGTTCAGTAACTCTAATGCAATATAACTGGCTAACCGAAGACATAAACATGCCTTAAGTGTTATTATACTTTCAGTCCGAGTTTGTCGAGGCCTCCGTCTATACTCTCGCTTCGAGCTGAGTGCCACGTTTTAAGCATGCTAAGCTCCTCTTCCATCTAAACAAATGGACATTTCCAATTAAACATCCTCGGTTGGAGCAGACGTATTATGGCCCACCCTTCAGTCTAATTAAAGGACTCTCTCTGTCTGATTAGATTAGTTCCTTTTGAAATTAAAAATGTGTTGAGGATGCGTGGGGAGCAGAATAAAGATGCAGAAGGGGTTTTTATAATGAGCATTGAGTGTCCAGCTTGAGGAAAGAGGACATTTTCTGTAATGAAAGATGTTATCCAGTGACGGAGGACCATCAGCCTACCACACTGTGGGTTGGCTCAAAGGCAACGAATCCTCCAAAATAAACAATATTGAAAGTCATCTGTTGAAGTATATTACAAAACAATTAATCTGACAATATCATGGCTAAGCTATTGCTACTTCAAGGCACAAAACCTACTTGGTTAAGCTTGAGGAAAGGAAGTTTGGACTTCTAGTAGGAAGCAGTAGACAAAGAGTATCAAAAATCCAATTCACATGCTTTCTACTCAACATACAGTATGGAGCTTCACTTACAGATTGAAATTACAGTGGAAAGATTAGCTTAGGACTCTCTAGTATTTAATTATCTGCCTGCCCTCACTTTTAAAGGTCATTAATTAATTGTAAATGTAAGTGTTTGTGGTTTTACCATGATTTCCATCCTGAATACACTCATCTCCTACTGGTTCGAGATTCATACTTGCATGCAGAAACATGAGTAGCAAAGTATCCATCCCAATGCAAAGAAAATTTGAACCAAAGTTTGAGAAAATCAGCTAAGGAATACATGACTGAAGGCCTGTTTCCATCCACTAGCATTACACATTGGGTGTGCTCTAATATCTATACCTCCATACTATGTAGTATGCCAGAAAAAGACCTAGGATGTCGCAACTGAATGTCAAATGCAGTGTGCTAAAAATACCAAGATGGCCTACTACAGCTGGTTGCATTTTACAGTATGCAACCCAGCATGCTTTTCTGGTCCTTCCACAATCCTTTGCGGTTATGTCACATGTCACATGTGTGTCTTGCATAAGTATAAATAAGGCCAAGCCACAGACAACGCACAGACAGATAATGCATTTTGCATTAAAGACTGCAACGGTCAAAATATTATGAGGCGATGGTGTGGCCCAATTTTATGCATACTGTATGAAACTGCAGCTGTGGTGCCAATTCTCTAGCTGGATGCCATTAAACCATTGCAGAAGAAGAAGGTGCAATAAGAGAATGTGAGGAAGAGCTCCAGTCAAACATCAGTAAAAAAAAGAATGTATGATGGTTTTGAGCAAAGTTACAGTTTCCTCATCATTCCCTCCAGATCTGGTGCTTTTGTCTCCTGCTATATATTTTTTGTCCCAAGCATCGTACATTTCAAAATGTATTTGCACTTTGTCACATTTTGCTTTATTGTTTTGTGCCCTTTTCCACCTCAGGCAACCACAGTGTTTTCCACATTTTTCTACTCATCCTTTCTGATAGACAACTTAAAATCATGCAAATGCAGCTTGTGGGCCAAAAGTTCTGTACATTTTTCAATGTTTACATCAAATTAGATTCCATGTAATTGAACAGGCCATTGTATCCACTGTATTGGATAGAACCAAGTCCACTGTCATCTTATCGAACTCTTGGAAACAAAGTAATTTTGGGAGTATGTCCCCAAAATGTTGAACTACTCCTTAAAGACACTTGGCAGCGCTTTAAGAGTGTCTACTTCTGCCTTTCCTCTTGACTCACTGCCATAATTCACACAACTACTTGCTGGTCTTGTCAAGTTATTTTAAAATTTGTTCATTTTTGGCATTTGAACAAAGGTTCATTGCTGTAATTGTTTTTATAAAGTGGCAGGTGGTGGTTTTCACTGACACTAGAGAGAGACTGTTGCTGTAGTTGCCAACATTTTTGGCATCTGAAAATAAAGCTTTGAGAAAAATCAGGCAAAAATCTCCTACTATGAAGAGCAGAAAAACCCCAAATAAGGAACCGCTGTCCTAATCTGTAGCAGTTTTTGCTTTGATACTTCCTATTCTTCAATGGAACTCCCCATATGCTGCTTTGACTCTCAGTTTCCGGCACTCTGATTTGTAAGGACAATGACAGGCATCATTAGTTTGCTGCTCTGAGCCTCTTCTGGATGTCAAATCTCTGTCCTGTTAAAGCTTTTTATTTTAGCCTTTATTATCTAACCTTGACACAATCTCCCACAGAGGTTTGGGGATTTGACAAGGTTATACGGTGATAGATGGTTTCTGGATGGATGTCCTTTTCTGAGCCTTTCCGCTTCGTTCGTCATATTGATGACAAACAAAATTAAATGATATTGATTGTATCTTGCTGAAAAATATAATACCGAGTTGCTTTAAGGTAGAAAAGGTGAAGGAAAGGAAATTTGTTTTTAAAGTCTGGCCTCATGACCACATAATAGTGTCACCTCACTTCTTTAGCTTGATGAATTGGAGGCATTTTTCTCTCTGGCTTATTGACTGCGCTGCTGATACAAGGTCACATGGTATACAGGCAGCAATTGGCCAGCGCCCTGCGACATGGATTTATGGTTTTGTGACTGTGACATTGTAAACTGTTGTGCTGTTTGACACTAAACCATGAAGAATCTACATATGCGCAGTGATGTTTGCCATCCCACTAATGATTACACATGCTGCTACTGGCAACTGTCCATTTGCAACCCTCCTTTGTTTTCCGCCTGCAGTTGCAAGAAAGAAGTGGATTGAGATACTCAAGCTTAAGGCCAGTCGCTGTATTTTTAGGCGTTTTGCTATATTTAATTGTTTGCTTGTTTAAGATCAAAACCTGAAGGCGATCATTACAGTGATAATTATATCTATTATGCAGTGGAGTTTGTATGCTCCCTGTAACACCTATACATGGTATTCTGGATGTTTGGAAGAAGAATCTGAACATTTTAATACATGACTTAGAGCCAAGACTGTATATCTTGAGTGCCTGTATATGATTTTTTTTTTCTTTTTCACTTTGATCTCAGACATATTTAGATGTAATCTTTGTTCTCGTGTCAGCATTTCCTCTCTGCTGAACTGGCTTCTAATTTATAGAATTCCCTGAAATATCTATGGCAGAATAATATGTACTTAATCTGCTTATATTAGCATCCAGCTCTGCCTCTGTACAAAGAAAAAAGGCTTAACTCTTAAAATCAAAGCGTCCATCTCTGGAGAGGGACAGCTTGTTATTTCACATATTCAGAAAGCATTCTGATCAGGTTCCTGTCTTCTTCTTCCTCTTCTTCTTTCAGTGGAACAGCTTTGATTCTATACGTAGCTGTCTCCTTGTACCAAAACACAGGCTGCTTTAGGCCTGTCAGCAAATCACAGCAGTGTCAGAGGTGTGGAGAAAGTAAAGAGATGTGTGGTTTAGCTGCTGGTATGGCCGGTGGTTGCTCAACACTGGGAGTTTATCCAATCAGCTGTCCAGGCTGGTGTTTGTACTGCTGTGAGTACATAAAGATCCGTATTAATCTTAATATTCAAGGCGCTGCTTCACGCACTTTAATCAGCCCTGACATTGTGTCACTTTGCTTTCGCAGGAAGATTGAGGTTTTGATTATGTGGTGATTTCAGTGTTTGTTGAACTTCAAGTGGTTCTTTAATAGTCATAATTAATTCATAGGCTTTTCATTTCCTCTTTTCGAGGCATAGTGCTTCAGTCTTGTGGCTGTTTCGGTTGACATGAGGAAGTTTCTGCATTGTTAAAGGAATGTCAGGCAGCATTCAGACCGCTTCTATAAATTCTCTCACTCATATTTATACCCTGCCAGCAGTATCAAAGTTCATTTGTTTTCCATCTGTCACGTGCTCTTTGCTCTCAGGAAAATGACTCAGCAGACTAAGTGGGTGTGCTCTGTGTGTGTCTGTGTGCTGCAGTGTGGAAGGTGATGCTCCGGGCGGTGAGGTGGGAGCCTCTGTGGACCCCAGCGGCGGCTACAGTTGCGTCCCAGTGACCCACAGCGGCGGGCTCGGTCCCGACCACCTGGACAGCCAGCTCTACGGACACATCCTGCTGCCTGGGCACCTGCGGCCCCGCCGGCCTAAGCTCCAGCACTCCCAGTCCATCCTCCGCAAGCAGGCAGAGGAGGAGGCCATCAAGCGATCCCGCTCGCTGTCGGAGAGCTATGAGCTCTCATCTGACCTACAGGACAAGCAGGTGAGAGGGGTCAGATACACAAAGCCCAGTTTGTTCACACTCGGGAATATGCTTGAAACAGTGTCACTTAAAACATATTCTTAGTAGATATACTGTATATTATGATATAGAATATATAGAACATGTACTCAGAATTACATGTGATATAATGTAAATCTTGAATTACTGTAGGTGGCTTTTTGCTAACATGTTGGACCTCAATTTATCTAACTGTGTTTATAACTGCCCCAAACAAAACAACAAAAATCAGCTTACGCTGCTTTAGTTTTGACGAGCATTATGTGAAATGATAAATCAGTATTGATAAAGGATCATTGAATCATCATTCAGACCCAACCTAATATACTGACCACATTGCCAGGGCCATATTTAAATTACTGTTATTTATATAGCACATATAAAACAGCAGTCACTGGGCTAAAGAGTTTTCCAGTAATGAAATAAGATTGGTGTTGCAAACCTAACAAGCAAAACATTAAGATTAAAACCCTCCAGTGTCGTTCATGAAGGGATATTTGCTGGAGTAATGTTATTATTACAGCTAAAAAAAAATACAAAATCATATAATATAAACTTAAGTGACTAAATTTAATACTAAAGTTAAAAAATTGCAATGTTAGAAACTCAAACAAATAACCTGACTAATTGAAGAAATTTGGATAATATCCTAGAAAATTATATACAAGAAACCCAACAAATCATTGAATCCATTTTGTTTTTCAGATGATCCAGTTTATGATTCTCCGGCTAGTTGTTCCTACTGACACATTCTGAGAACAGCGAACATATATTTGCTCCTTCCATACAAAATAGAGCTACATAGTGAAATGTAGCTTCACAGACTTTCACTAAATGTTGCGAAGTGCATAAAGGGAATCCAGTAGAAACACTGTATTTGTTGGATTTTTCTGTATAATTTTGTAACGACAGTCTTGATTCTAAGATGTGATGTGCCTTAAAATGACATATGTTACGAATTGGCACTATATAAATAAAACTGAACTGAGCTGAATTAGATGTAATAGCTGTCTGACCCAAGATATCGTAATGCAAATACACAATGTTTGGTTTACATCATACCAACAGTGTTACATGTTGAGGTCAAATGGTGCAAACTATGTCACAGATGAGTAATGGGAACTATATAGTGTTATGTAACTCGGCATTTAAGTGTTAAACTGTAAAGTATTCGGTCCCTGTGTGTTATGAAAATCTACTGGACTGCTGGTGGAAAAAACCCAGTGATGTGGTCAGTCTTATTTCAAACTTTATTAATTCAAAGTGTGCTCAAAATATGAATTAAACTCCCCGCTACTAAGAGGCAGCATGTCTGTTTTGTGTTTCTGATGTCCTGAATTTTAAGTTTCTTTTGTCTTTGCTCAAGTGCACATCCTACCTGGATCTAGTGGGAAAATATCAGTTGCTTTACCACATAGCTAGCAATAAATCAGCCTCTAATTTGGCCTACAGTTAGATAATAACTTTGTTTGGGTGTGTTGCTCCGTGTTACCCAGTTATGACATGTATTTTTATGGGAGCTACAGAGGAAAGTTTCTTGTGGATCCAAAATGGACAGTTGAACTCAGTCCAAACAGGCCTGACAGTAATTAGACTTGCTCCAAAATGTGGTCAACCCAAACACACCCACTGTATAGTCAGAGCTGAAAGTACGTCTGCTTGGTTCTATTTAGGTATTACATGTGTCGACACACAGATCCAAGGGAAAACAATGGGACCTACTTGGAACCAAATGGATCCACGAGGACCTCAAGCGCAGGATTACTGGCAATGCAGTGCCTGTCGCATAAAGTATAACTGCTCAAATGAAACAAAATGCCCTCCTGTGTTATTTATTAGATATGACATTAAACTGTCAATTTAATAAATTGCCAATGAATAGTGAAACATATTTATTGCACCTTCATCATACATACATTCAGTGAGGGTTATTACTATATATTGCCTCCCACTCGTTGCTGTCCGGCTGAACCTCCTCACAGCAATTAAACAAAAGTAGTCTAATTTGGCCTCTTGGCCATGCAGCTACATCTGTGTGGGAAGGACACTGGAACCTCTTGTTAAGCAGTGGCAGTTGTAGCCTGTTATACTGAAACTAACTGTCATGTTCCTTGTGGCAAGTTTGAGTTCACTTGCCTTCATGGCCCTCACATACAGCACGACACATGATTAGTGTCATTTTACACTGCAGGTCCATAGGTGGATAACTAGGTCAGTGTGTAAAATGTACAGGGTTAGGAGAGTGGGCTAATGTAATGCAGCACTGGACACCGTCCTAATTATAGGTACAGTTGTGGCTGGAAGTTTACATGCAGTCACCACAGGCTCAAATGTCATGGCAATGTTGGGCTTTCATTGATTTCTTTACTGTTCTCCTGGCTAAGAATAATTGTACATCACTTACGTCTTTAATAGAAAAGAAAACCAACATTTGGGAGCCAAAGTTTTAATTTTGAGTTTTCTGAAAAAAGGGTCAAAATTATACATACACCTAATATTTGGAGCTCAGGCAAGTTTCATCTTGACCATTCATTTGGTAGTCATCAACACACTTCTGGAAAATTTCTGGTCAGATATTTATCCATTGTTATGAGTGTATGTAAACCTCCAACCACAGCCGTATATCACATCAGCCAGTTAACATTAGCATGCAGAATACAATTGCTGAATTGTTGAGGTTCACATGCTGTAGGTATAATGTGAGTCAAAATTTCTTTACTTGAATTGATTGATGACAGCTGAGTTTTCTTAGTAACAACACAGGTTTTTGACAAATTACTATTTCCAGAATGTTCAGGAATCAGCTGTTACTCAGTTTTTGTTCAGTTGTTATTCAGTTTTGCAGCTGCCTTTAAAGATTACAAGGTGTACGTACACATACATTTCATAAACCAAATACAGAATCTGTCATACTATATGATCACTGTCTTTGTCCTTGATTCTATTTATTCACAGCCACCAATCATCCCATTACAGGGAGCATTTTCATGGCTAACGCCAACTTTCCCTTGTTCTCTTGCAGGTGGAGATGCTAGAGCGCAAATATGGTGGGCGTTTCATAACCCGGCATGCTGCCCGCACCATCCAGACAGCCTTCCGCCAGTACCAGATGAACAAGAATTTTGAGCGTCTGAGAAGTTCTATGTCTGAGAACCGCATGTCCAGACGAATTGTCCTATCCAATATGAGAATGCAGTTTTCCTTTGAAGGACCTGAAAAAGTCCACAGCTCCTACTTCGAGGGAAAGCAGGTGTCGCTAACAGATGACGGCACCAAGATCGGTGCATTGGTGCAGTCAGAGCATAGTGGAGAGATGGGTGTGCAAGCCAAGACCCCTACAGCACAGAGTGACTTCACAGACGCCATCACGGAACTCGAAGATGCCTTTTCCAGGCAGGTCAAATCTCTAGCTGAGTCCATTGATGATGCTCTAAACTGCCGCAGCCTACATGGTGAAGACAGTCAGTCAGAGCCAGGAAGAAGCCTCCAGGACATGAACAGGGAGGTCAGCTGTCAGGTGAAACCCTCACACACCTCAGAACACCGCAAACTGGACGAGATGACGGCATCTTACAGCGATGTCACCCTTTACATTGACGAGGAAGAGCTGTCACCCCCTCTGCCTCTGTCTCAGTCTGTAGATCGACCCTCCAGCACAGAATCAGACTTGCGCCAACGTTCCCTCAACTCCTCCCAGGATTACTGGTCCTTGGCTCATAAGGATGAAAAAGGGGACACGGACACCAGCTGCCGCAGCACACCTTCCTTAGAATGCCAAGACCAGCGTTTGCGGGTGGACCACCTACCCTTACTGACCATAGAGCCTCCCAGCGACAGCTCTGTGGAGCTGAGCGATCGTTCTGACCGCAGCTCTTTGAAGAGACAGAACGCCTACGATCGGGCCCTCAGCAACCAGCAGAGCAGCCCCAAACACATCAGCCACAGCCTGCCACCTCGAGGGCCTTCCAGAGAAGACGATGCCTCCCGCCATCGACCCCGACAACTGGAGGCCCACCTGGCTATCAACGGTACAGCAAACCGACAGAGCAAGTCAGAGTCTGATTTCTCTGACGGTGACAATGACAGCATCAACAGCACATCGAACTCCAACGATACCATCAACTGCAGCTCCGAGTCCTCATCCAGGGACAGCCTGAGGGAGCAGACGCTCAGCAAGCAGACATACCACAAAGAAACTCGCAACAGTTGGGACTCACCTGCATTTAGCAATGACATCATTCGCAAGAGGCACTACCGCATTGGTCTAAACCTCTTCAACAAGTATGTACACTCCACTCCACTAGATCCATTAAAAAACACAAAGCCAGACTCTTTCTGATACATTGCTTGGACCTTGTAGCCTCAAAATGATCCAGTCACATATTACAGGAAGGATAAAGGAGGTTATGTAAATTAGATAAAGTTCATTACTCATTGTCTAGAAAATGTTATTTTGTTGAAGGCTCCAATATGTTAAATATGCAATGATGTTGATTAAAACATGAATATTTGCCTGTTCTACTTAAGATGTCAAACGAGCCTGGGACTCATTCTGCTCCACTTCATGCAGAATGGTTCATCTGAGGGTGGTTGATTCTGTTTAATCATAGATGATTGTGGATTTGGTTTCTTTTGGAGCAGACTATTAAGTTTCTTTTAATCGTTTGTGATCAACATCCTGGCTCACTAGCTCCCGCTCCCCCTCTGCTTCTCTAAATCCTGTCCGTCATCTGACACACATTTGGCCAGGGCAGAAGTGCAGTGGAATAATCACAGATTTGGATTGTGTCCTCACTCCTTCCCTTTTTGTCTCTCTCTCTGTCTCTCTACTCTTTCCTGTGTATCTAGGAAACCAGAAAAAGGCATCCAGTATCTGATAGAGCGAAACTTTGTTCCAGACACTCCGGTGGGTGTGGCTCACTTCCTGCTCCAGAGGAAAGGCTTGAGTAGGCAGATGATTGGCGAGTTCCTGGGGAACAGACAGAAACAGTTCAACCGAGATGTCCTTGAGTGAGTTTGCAGCATTTCCTGTCTGTGTACTCTTTGGTGTATTTGCATATGCAGGCAGATTATTTCAGGCTTTTGATTTAACTTGCCACCTATGCCAGTGCACAGAATTTGAGGTTACTTGCTTCCCGGGAATGTAAATATAAATCATCATTTAGTTGCAAATAGGGTTGGCAGTTTGCAATCTACCCTCATTCAAGCAGCCTTTGGAGTTTCTGAGGACTACATAATGACTTCAGTTTCATCCAGGAAATAAACAGAAATAGAATCCACTCAGGAAATTGATGTGGCGTTCAGATAAACATACAGATCCTATTTATATTCCCCAGTCCTCTTTAATAAGGAAGGGAAGCTGTAAAAATCTTGTATTTTCAAGGGGTGATCCTTTACATCATTAAAATAGCGCCTCTGCTTTATGCTTTAGGCTGGACGGACTTATCTGATTCATACTTGACGCACACCAGCTCTATCAAAGCCCATTGAGATTCAGTGGAGGATAAGGCTAGAAAAGGTCCAATGGTGTCAGTTTGACAAGCATATCTAAAGGGCTCCTTGAGAAAATGTCTATAAATCCTGACATGCGAGATATCAAGGTAATAGAGCTCTGGTGAGCTGAGTCACAATCTCCTTCTCAGAGGAGAAAGAAATGCTCACTGGCCTTTTAGAAAAAAAGTGTCAGGAGAGCAGGAAAAACATTGAATTTCATGCAGATACCCTGCAGTAAAGCTACACAAATAAGCATTTGTATATGGACAATGGATCACATAATATTCACAAAATGCAAGGGGAGATATATCACCCAACTCTGCAGTTCTCATCAGCTCTATAGAGCTTTTTGGCATATATTGTTTCAGCTCATTGTTTTGGTAAATTTACTGAACATTAGTGGTTCAGCCCCTCAGTAATCTCAGGAGGCAGAGGTTTTCAGTAAATACATACCAAGGTGATATTAAATGTAGATGATGCTGCACTTGTGAAGTTTTTCCCTCATGTGGCCAAAAACAATTATTAGTGGTACTTTAAGTAAAATGTATCTTATGTTGAATGTGAAAACAAGTGTACCTATGTGCTTTTTACCAGCTGCGTGGTGGATGAAATGGATTTCTCAGCCATGGAGCTGGATGAAGCACTTAGGAAATTCCAGGCACACATCAGAGTCCAGGGAGAAGCCCAGAAGGTCGAGCGGCTGATAGAGGCCTACAGGTGAGAATCTCCTGTGAAAGCTGGGGACACAACCCATGACAGGGCTTCACTTCCCAAACCGCACAGCTTAGATAACCCAAGTCCGCTGGTCCGCTGAAAGGAGCAAAAAAAGTATGTTTTTGCAAATGGGGTCGTACATCAGCTTAGACCAGCTGATTATGTGACAGGATGGTCATTACTGGGCTCATTGCCGTGTCTAGTATTTACCACCAATATAGCGCGTATGATTAATGGATAACACATGCTAGCTTTGCACCACTTCAAAAACACCATTATCCTCTGAAACAGAGGTGACACCGAAAAGTCACTATCTTAATTTAATACTCACGAGCCGAGATCAGTCGAGCAGTGCAAAGCCATTTCAAATCCAGACTTTGTTCGACCAGTAAATAATTTCAAGAAAATTAGTTCAAAAAGTTGAGGAAAACCTCCCCCAGGGCAACTGATGGATGTTGTTTGTGCCTCATTTACTTTCACAAAATCCTCCAGTAGAAAGGTGCTCTCATGCCCACGGAGAATTCGCTTCGATCAGCACTGAACAAGGACATTTCAGCCTCAGTAAACACTGTACTCACTGTTTCACTGGGGAGATAAAGATAACTGATCATCTGGTGGTTGCCTGCAGCCCAGTCCAGATATGATCACAAGCTCACTTTATGATGACTCAGAAATGGCTTATCTGATGGCTGCAGGCTGCATTGACAGGCTTCACTGGTACTGGCTCACTCTTACTAGAAGCTATGTAGCATCATTTAGCTATATATGACGACCACAAAGCAGATAGCAGAGAGCTCGGTATTAATATCATCAACAACACTGATACCCCTGCCCTGAAACTGAACTAATCACTGACAGGAAAGCTGGCAGATTTATTTTGCCCTGAAGGTAATTTGTCACACTGATGCTTTCTCGTTTACTAACTGACTTAAGCCAGAGCATTATGATACCGCTTTTTGTAGATTTTTTTCAAACATAAGAAAACTCCTTTCAGTTTTTTAAAGGAGTATACATGGAAAGTGCCTCAGTTTCAAGTCTAATTTGGCATTGGTTCCTGCAAGATGTTGCTGGACCATCAGCAGAGCTGGATTCATCCCGTATTATGGATGTATGGAATGTAGTCATCTTTCATTCACATACCCAAATGAATAAACTGTGTAAACTCACAGCAGTTGGGATAATGTACAAGTTGTGTTTAGAAGTGGGGCTAATCACAATGTACTAGTTGACTATTTGTTGATTATAAGGTAGTCTAATTTACCAACAGTAGACTGCAGGTATAAGCCTGCCGATTCTGCTGTGCATTTTAAGAGGCCTTCTCCTACCGCTCTGCTATCTGCATGTTACCTCTTTCAAAATCCTGTTTGTTGCAGGAAACAAGACTTGGATTATTCTGTAAATTAGCTATTTTAATGATAGTGCTTGCCTCCCTTGTTGCTATTTTTCAGGGACACCATTGCTACATCCTGGGCTTAGCACTGTACAAGACAACTGGGATCAGTTTAAAGATATTCAAACAAGAAATGCAAATATAAAATGCCAATGAAAAGCTTTGAAGTAATTACTCATTGACATTGGAATAAAAATATCAATACTGACATTGTCAATTTATAAACATTCACACCCAAGCTGAGGGGGCTTTGTTACAGCAGAAAAATGAAGATTTTTTTCTTTTTTGTTATTCCACAAAGTATACTAGTCCAAACAAATGCCGGAAGGATATACAGCCATGAGCCAAACGACCATATAAAGATCAAGAAAAGAACGGAGACTATTTTATTCGGTGCTGCACCTCAAGATCTGAAGTATACTGGACTACAATTACAGTTGATTCTTGTAGGCCACTTGTTGGATGTGTGAGAAACAGGGAGATGTAAAGACCTGAACAAGGAACTTAAACAAGGATCAAATTGCTTTGACTAGATGGCTGAGGTTCTACGCCTTTCCAAAATGATATGAATTGTGGAGTCTGCAGTGGTGAATACCTGTCAACAGTGATTCAAGGAGGGACAAACCTGGAGCAGTTGACAGGGAATGTGCCGGGATAAGTCTGAACTGTGACAGGTGGAGCTTGCATTTTACAGGATTTAAAGAATTTGCTGTAAAACCTGGTGCCAAATACCAGAGAGCACCTTTAGAGGACGTGGTTAAGTTCAGCCCTGGTTTTGATGGATCTGTTTTGGCCATACACCAAAGACCAACAGCTTTTCTTTTTTTAATATGCGGTGCTTATAATATTTTGGCTCCTCAATGTGGACCAACTTCTTCACAAATATAATGCCTGTTGATTTCATTTTGATGTCTGCTATTCTTCTTCCAGCCAACGCTACTGCATCTGCAACCCTGGGGTGGTGCGACAGTTCAGGAACCCCGACACCATCTTCATCCTGGCCTTCGCCATCATCCTCCTCAACACAGACATGTACAGCCCCAACGTCAAGCCTGAGAGGAAGATGAAACTGGAGGACTTTGTGAAGAACCTTCGGGGTACTTTGTTCTGCCTCCCTGCACCATATCCAGCTGACTGTCAGAAAACCAATATTCTGTTAAGGCGTCACTGTTAAATATTCTCCTCAAATATAGTATTGTGCATGCATTTTGCTTTGATTAATGGCCGTGTCAATAAGGTATTAATTTAGTAAGTCATGGCCAAGAAAGCTTTGTTGGCGAAGCAAAGCACTTTTTAAGTTGCCCTCAACAGATTTTGAGGGTATTAGCAAAGGGCTTTATGGCATGACTAACTAATTTCTCTGCCTATTGGAGTGTCAGTAATTAAAGTACAGTATTGAGTGCAGGAGACATACTTGTCCTCAGAGAGCTGTGAAGGACATTTCTTTGTGCTTTGTGAGATATATGTGCAGCACAGCAGTATGTAAGTAAATTCAGGGGTTCATCGGCTGTCATAAATCTGTGAATTAATCATTAATCCTTTTTTTCTCCCACTCTCTCTTTTCGTCTCATCCTCTGACAGGAGTGGATGATGGGGAGGACATCCCCCGGGAAATGCTGGTAGGGATATATGAACGGATTCGCAAACGAGAGCTCAAGACTAATGAAGACCACGTGTCTCAGGTTCAGAAAGTGGAGAAACTGATTGTTGGAAAGAAGCCGGTGAGTTTGAGTTTGCCCTTGGGCTTCTGCATGCAGAGTGTGACCACTTTTATCTTCCCCTTCATTCAAGAGCTGAACTGAGACCAAACCAAATTACCCAATGCAGCTCTGAGCTGCCGCAGAGAGCACTGGATTATTCGTGGGCAACAAACTCGAAAACAAGCAGAAATGAAACAGCATTCTTTACCTGAATCTTATTTCTTCTCTGTGTGACACATCAATTCTTCAGGGTTGGAGACCTTCATGCTGAAATGAATGTAACATGTCTGCTGCCCTGCAAGCCACAATGCTTTTTTTTGTCATTTTAAAAAGTGCTGGCTGACATGCTCCATGAAAACACCCAATCATTTTGAAGAGACCCAAGCCTTCCCTTTTGTCATTTGATTGCATTTACACACAAATCAGCAGAAGTCTGAAGGATCTTGAGGATGTCAAGATCAGGACTGTGAAGGACACATGGAAGCTAGATTCCTCCTTTTAAATCTGGCCCATATTTCTTGTTGAACATTACTTACAACGCCTTTCCTGTTGTATATCACAAATGTTCCTACCGATCTCTGTAAAAATATCTCTTCCATGTATCTCTCTCTCTTTAGATTGGCTCTTTACACCATGGTCTTGGCTGCGTAAGTATCACTTTTTCACTTACTTACTTCCCAGCGTTGAGAATATTTGAATATATTTTTATGGAAGACCTGTTGACACTGTGGATTGTATCGAGTTACATGTTTGAAGCAACAAGACATTGACTTAGAAATGCCGCTGTATCGTGTGCGCAGGTACTATCTCTACCCCACCGGAGACTCGTCTGTTACTGCAGACTTTTTGAAGTGCCCGACCCCAACAAACTGCAAAAGCTGGGCCTGCACCAAAGGGAGATCTTCCTCTTCAATGACCTGCTAGTGGTACGGCAAATATTTCTCTTCCAGCACACTGAGAACTAAGCTGGGCACCCCAGCGAAAGAATCTAAATAAACAGTATATGCTATGCTTTTTTATAGGTTACAAAAATTTTCCAGAAGAAGAAGAACTCTGTGACGTACAGCTTCCGGCAGTCCTTCTCCCTTTATGGCATGCAAGTGCTGCTCTTCGAGAATCAGTGTAAGTTCCATTTGCGCAGCCATTCATGAAAGATTCAGTAAGGTTGTTTCCACCAAAAGTCCCCAGAACTCTAAATTCAAGAAACTAAAGCTTTCTTCAGCACCTTTTTGATCTGTTTTACCACTGAGATCTAAACCCCTATGAAAGTAGGACAAATTAGGCACCTGACATTTTTAGAAGCAGTTTTACTACATTTTTATGTAATCTTAATAAAATTTTAAGGCTGACCTTTGCATTTTGGGCCCTCATGTTAAGGCCTGGATATCATTCGTTTTGGATTTTCTCTGTAGTTCCATGTTTTTCTGGTAAAATGCAGTGAACAAAGATGAAATATACTGTTAGCAATTGAAGGTACAAATGGTGGCTGAAAACTTGGAAGGTCAGGAAGGTGAAAAGTCCTAAAAGTTCCTCAACCTCAAGTTTTGGAACTACCTAAACTTAAGGTACAACCCCCTGAGCAGGGACTTTTTAAGGGGTAAAACAACCTCCCTGGACCTTAACTCCAACCTTGGCTGCTCCGGTCGATATCCCATTCAGAAAATCCCCAGGGAAGTTTCCTGTGGTGGAAACACAGCTTATAATACCATGTTGTGATGTAAACAAATAGTTTGGGATGAACACTGCTGAGCACATTTGTACTATTTTGGAATGGCCACACAAAAACATCTGCCGTTGTATAGAGAAGCAAGAACAGCAGTCAGTTTTGGAAATGGGACTAAGTATGCACATTAGGGTGATGACTTTTTTACAACCTCATATCCCTGTATCATAATTTGATGAACTTTTATTAAAGATTAGATAAAATCTTACTTTTAAGGTGATTTGATAAAAAAAAAAACCTCACGCACAAAATGATTTTAAAAATTTTAATTATCAGCTTTTTGGCCAGAATTTATCAACTTCAAAACAACTACCAACACTTAGATTATCTTTTAAGGCATTGAATCATTTACTTTTCTATGGTTGGTGCATTTGGTACTGTTTGTGAATGCTTCTTTGGGCTTAACGAATTTAGTCCCATTGATAGTAATAGTGATTTTTTCAAAGTGGTTTGTGCGTGACCTTTTTCAATATTTCAACAGAATAAATGTCATTTTAATCATTAATAGGCAAAAGTTCATTCATTAGTGCTACAGGAAATAATTTTTGAGAAAAAAAGTCAAAAAGTCATCACCCTAATGCACATACATTCATGGTTTTGCTGTTATTTGTACATGCAAAATGTTGACTGTAAAGATGCACACCTACAATTTCTTGTAGACAGGGATGCAAGAGGGAATATCTATAGGTCAACAGGTAGATAAACCCAACACTGTGCTGTGCCCAGCATCTGTACCTCATATCGATTGACTGAACTGATTGAAAGGAACAAAATTTTATACTTACACCAATGTTTACTGTAAGTAAAAAGACACTATGAGGGAGTTCTCTTCTTTTACATGCAAAATGTAACTGAAGTAGTTTGGAAAAATGCGAAAAAAAAACATCTTGCGGATTGTATTTTTTGGAAAATTATGAAGACAGATGCCTTTGTGACGTCAGAAAGCTATGGAAGAACAGTTCTTTAACTATCTAACAAGCTTTTTGTTAGATGTTTACATACATCTTAATGGTTGCAGAAGTTCTGTCAGTTGTTGTATAAAACAGTCCTAATAGCCACAGGCTCCATTCATTTCATTGTTCCTGTATTGTGTATGTTAAAGCATTGTCATCGTCACTTTTCAGATTATCCCAACGGAGTTCGTCTGACCTCAGCCATTCCCGGAGCTGACATCAAAGTCCTCATCAACTTCAATGCACCCAATCCTCAGGACCGCAAAAAGTTCACAGACGATTTGCGAGAATCTATTGCAGAAGTCCAAGAAATGGAGAAGTACCGGATAGAATGTGAGCAGAACAACTATGCTGTTTTTTCTAAATATTGAATTTTCAGTGAATATAAAAGCATACACCTGTCAGCCACACCATTAAATGTTTCATATTGTGCCCCTTTCCAGCAAATTAATGGAAGTCTCATATGTACTTGGAAAGTGTATTTAAATTTTTCAGATCAAAATATTGCAAAAATGGTTCATTTTACCATTATTATGCAACTTTGTTCATGGTTGACATTTTAGAGTTTTGCAAAAGCAGCTCTAGAACGTAAACAAACCTGGTAAACTGAGAGGCAGCTGCTAATTCTGAATGGTTCACCGGGAAGCAGTGGGCAGTGAAATGGCACAGTTAGCAAAAGTGGAGGAATGACAAACGTAAAGGTCCTATTATCTTCACAGCTTTCACTTTACAGTTCCAAGTGTACAACAAGCACAATAGACAATAAAATTGGATTTCCACAACATGGGAACATTACATCCACCTCTCTAACCTCCATCAGGTTTGTTCCGGCGCATCGTGTGGAAAGTCGATTGGATTAGGATCTGGGAAGTTTGGAGGCTAAAAACTGTTTCAGTGTTTTAACAGCCACATAACTGCCAGGACTTAAAGTTTCCCAGCAAAAGACTGCATTATGATAAGATGATCACTGTCATTCCCTGTGTTGTATTATATCACTGCAAACAAATGTATTTATTCATATATTCATGTTGTATATGTCTTCCCTGCACAGCTGAGCTAGAAAAACAGAAGGGCGTGGTGAGACCCAGCATGTCCCAGAGTTCGGGGTTAAAGAAGGATACAGGAAATGGTAACCTGAGCCGAGCGAGTCTAGACGACAGCTACGCCATCGGTGAAGGTCTGAAGAGGAGCGCCCTCAGCAGCTCCTTGCGTGACCTCTCGGATGCAGGTAAAGTCGGGGGTTGTCATAGCAACATAGTGTCATAAGTGTCACCCCTCTGCTAGGCGGAGTAGGTTGTACACCCGAGCTGGATGCTGGCATGATACTACTTGCTCCTTTTGAATGCTTATTGATTTGGAAACTTGGAAGAAGTCGGGTCTCTGCTCCTGTGCGGCTCTGATTTGGGTGGTGGCCACGGCAACTGCCTGCCAACGCAGAGCCTCTGAGCCAGTGAAGCGAGGAGATAGAGATGAGTGTGTTTACTAATGGGCCCAGGTGTAATTTACTAGAGACTATCAACTAATAATCCTGTGTCACCAGTGGGAGGAGAGGCGGCACTATGTAGGTCACTGCGATCAATTTGAGCGTCTTAGCAGTAAGAAGAATTAATGGTACGCCACTGATTCAGGCAGGGTGCAGGGAGCTGCTCTGCACTGGCACACTATGTGACCTAAGATGACTAAAGCAACATTAAATAATGAATGCAGTGTTGTTTTTGTTCAGCACTTTTGATGCTTTTTGAATAAGCTGCAGCCATCAAAAGAGTGGCAGCCTTTATAGAGCCCAACCTATTTTGGATTTTAGAGGCCTTTGCTTCCTTTAGGAGATATTTATGCAGCATTAAAATTACATCTGACTCATGTTAGAACATCCATTTCCTTCAAAGAGAAAGTTAGCAGTTATGGTGAGGGCTGCATCTTTTTGGGGTTTTTTTGTTGCTTTTTTCCGATGAGGCTAGTCTCGGTTTGAGTTTGGAGCCTACATGTTTTTGGTTTAAAAAAAAAAAAAAAATCTGTCGGTAACTGGGAGCATGGAATTTTCTGATATTTTGGCCTCTGATGCTTCAATTTCAATCACTCTTTTTCTAATATGTCTCACCTTGATGCCAGTAAACTGCAGGAGTATCCTTTTAATGCAGCCAGACTACACTTGTTCTCCTAATGGGAAGGTCTCCTGCCAGCAGTGCCTCGGGTTGCTGTGTAGAATCCTTAGGAGATCGAAGGCTGACCTAGTTTTGGAGCTTGTTTCTTCTCCTTCCTCTAGTTGTTATTCTCCTCCCTGTGCCTTACGATCAGTCCTCTGCTTGCTAGTCATGTGCCATCTTAGTGTTAGTATCCTCCCATTCTAGACAGAAGGGATGTGTGCACCTCCACATTTTTAACCAGGCGTTTCTGATCTGTCATGTCACATGTTCTGGGCAGGCAAGCGTGGGAGACGCAGCAGTGCAGGATCACTAGACAGCAATATGGAAGTAAGTAGGACGCAACCGATGCCGAGTGTCCTCCGACTTTATGTTCACTGTGAACACGCAAGTCTGTTTCATTGTTTCTTTGTGGTGTTCTTTTCTGTTTTGGTGGTGTGTGTTTTTTTTCTGAGCACCTCGGTCGCTGTGCATGCATTGGGGTGAACAGGAATGATATCACTGCTGTGGCTGGAACGTTAACCCTTTACATAGCATGACATGATACTCCTGACTCACATTAGGGCCACTCTGTTAACATACGACTCTCACGTCTGAGTCGTCCTCTCTTGCCTAGTGGTTAAGTTGTCCTGAATTTTGCCCTTGGTTTGTTCTCTCTGAGTGGAGCTGCCTGTGCTCTGTCAGCTCCTGCATGCTCACACAGTTTGAAGTCACCGACTCGCACCGCTTCCTTTCACTGACCCCTGACCTTCACCAGAAGTTCCTACCTTTTCCTTTTTTTACTGTCACTCTTACCCACTGCAGGGTCTGATGAACACATTTACTCAGTTTTGAGGTACTTTGCTTGAGTGTTTCCAGTTTCTGCTACTTAAAGGTCCTTCACTCCACTACATTTCAGAAGGAAATATTACACTTTATACTGCATTGCATTCACTTGTATTCACATTAACTTTAGCTATTAGTTACATGGCAATTTCAAGCTAATAAAAATACAATTAATCCACAATATAATACATATTAGCTACAGACTTTACAGATCTACTAGGGATATTACTTTACAGACAGTGCTCAGATTTGTTTTGTGTGTGGCTAACTGACTTAGCTTGAATTGATTATTTGACTCAAGCTTTTTCTTTCTGTGCTAGCTTGAATCTGTCCGAGCTTCCGGACTTTAAAGGAGGCTGGCATTATTATATACTAGGTTTTTCTTATCATCTGCAAATCCCATGAAAAGACACCAAAACCAACAATTTATCTATCATCACTAAGCCCCACCACATTCTGAAATAAGCCCCCAGGAATATTGCTGTGATGTCTAGCAGCAGTTAGCATAGCAGCCAACCAAGTTACTACAGTTCCTCATGGGATGCCCACCCACACATAATCATCAGAGTAGGAGCACACTTCAGTTTTTGATATCTTTTTCTGTGCGTCACAAACCAAGTGAAAACGCTCCTTTAATTACCCAAACTGGATCTATTTGTTTTATTGTTTTACTAGCATTACTAAGTCCAACATGAGCTGTACATTATTTTTATTTTATAGCCAAGAGGAGACCAGCCAGCGAGAGTTTATGTCGCACATGCTCTTTCACTTGTTTTTTTTTGTTTTGTTTTTTTTAATGTGTACACCATTTTAATTCAAATGAATGTGGTTCCATCTCATAATCCGGAATCTGATTTCCCTTAGTCTCACTTACTAAATGTTTAAGCCTGTATTGAGTGTTCATGTGTTGCTATTTTTTAAAATAATCCATTTCAACAGGAAACAATAACAACAATATCTGGCTAGCAACCTATCACACTGAAAATGATAAGATTTGCTGCAGATTTCATGCAATAAGGCCGTCCTGAATATATATTTGTTTGGGGGAATCCATTTTAATAGATGCAAATGTTCCACTAAAACAATTTCAACATCACTATTTTGTAGGAACACTGTAGCTGCATCCTTCACCTAGCTCCACCCAATGCAAGTGTGATTGGTTTAAAGAAATACAAACAAACAAAATGATGAAGAATGAATGATCTGACTATGCAAGACTTAGGTCACCTTATTACATCCATGACCTGAATGTCATTAATTCCTGCTTGAGATGTTAATCTTTAAAGACAGGAAAAAAATGCAGAAATAATCACAGTTTAATTGAACTAGCTAGTAGCTGGCTGGCATTAGCATTAATCAGTTTTTTCTCAAGATGAAGAACAGGGCCTCGGTATCTTTTGGTGTTTGAGAATGTTTTTTTAAATGGCACTCAATACAAACAATAAAGTTTAAAGGTTCTGCCATCAACATCCAGCCAGAGTGAATAAACTAGTTAACAACTTGCATTCCACTTGTGCAATACTAGCTCATTTATAACCTTCACATATTACTAGTGCTACACAAAGATGAACATGTAATGCACGTATAGATTTATACTGTCATTTTTTCAGGCACCGTGGTCATTTATAAGGAATCTATGATATTTCTCTGTCTTTATAGCAGCAAAACAATATTTCATATCCTGCAGATCATAATGCACAGTTACTTCCAAGGGTCGGGCTGCTCTATGAGTTTAGTCAAGCACATTATTAATTCATGAAAACACATGAACACATCGTTAATTTAAGACTCTGGATATTTTAGAATTATCAAGGTTGTCTGTGAGGAGTTCTCTTTGCATGTTGTGCATGGCTCTGAATGATGCGCTTCATTTCTTTTGTTTTGACTGTTTTGCTTTTAACCTGCTAGTCTGTTGCTCTGCTTGGAAAATATGACTGTGAGGTTTGTTTTTGCTGAGTGGAAATTTGTAACCATCAACACACATCAGTGCAGTCAGTGAATCTGAGTTTGAATATACATGTGAAGCTTCAGATTGTACATTACAGGTTCAGAAGCGAAGCTGAATAGGAATTAAAGAGGACACTGCAACCTTGGAAACCGGATATACCAGAGACAGGAACTCATAACAGTATCAGCAGTCAGAGAGAGTCTGTGGACTTAGAAGCTGTTTGTCTGCTCGTGAAAGCACAGATACCTCCGGCTCTGACAGGCTCAGCAAGCTGAGCCTCCAGACCATTTAGAGAGAGTCGACCATGAGATGTTAGCATGGTTAGACAAGCAACGGCAGTGAACTGGAAAAGGAAATGGAGACGCTTTTCCACAAGGCAACACAAGCAATCATGGGAAATTTTGAGATCAGCTGCAGCAGGTCATGCAGCTGGAGCTGTTGTGATAAGAATTCAACAAGGCTGTGCACACTACAGTGTTTCACATCCACAAATACGCCTTTTTGCATGTGTAAAACTTCAATCTTCAGCAACAGCATTTTTATTCCGCTGGTTGTTAAGAAGGTTTCTGTTGTATCTGCTGTGTGTTTCTGTGCTCTGACTCTTTCCTCTCTTGCAGGGGTCCATCATTAGCAGCCCTCATATGCGGCGGAGAACCCCCTCCAGCCGAGACTGCCCGTCCCGCCACAGTGGCCAGTCGCTGCCCAACTCCTCCTCGCTGCTCGGATCTCTGTTTGGCACCAGGCGGGTCAAGTCCCCCAGCCCCACCCCTCTGCACCCCACCCTCATCTCCCACACCCCCCACCCGGCCAACCTGCACCACACGGCCCGCGTGGAGACGGACGCAGGGCCGGGCCCCATGCACCCGCACCACGCTCAGTTCTGCCACATGACCCAGAACCCGCCGCCTTACCACCACCACCACCACTACCACCCGCCGGCCCACCTGCAGCACCCCCCGCACCAGTACCACCCGCCCCCGTCGCACGGCCAGCAGCCGCCCTACCCGCCTCACTCTCACGCACAGCACGGCCACGGCAGCCACCCGGCACACTCCTCCCACCCGGCCCACGGCTCCCACCACCACGGCCCGGCGCCACCGCCCTCCCAGGGCCCCAGCAGCACCAAGCCCAAGCACAGCGGCATCAGTACGGTGGTGTGAGGGGCACACGGGGGCCTCTCCGGGCCCCTCTGACTGAATTTTCATTTTTTCCTCCGAGGCTCTCGGCTGACGAGACGGTCGCACTGTGCATCACTGGTCTGGGGATGAAAAGCTAGATGAGATCCTGTGCCTCCTTCAGCTTTTTGTTTGTTTGTTTGTTTGTTTGTAGCTCAGTGGGGCAATTTATTCAGTTTTTTCTTTTCCGCTTGCTCCTTTCAACACATTTCAGGTCATAATTCACGTCTGCCTGCTCCAGGTGCAGCAGACAAACATTGCAAAAGCATGCACAAAGACCACAACTACTGTTTCTCCTCAGTAAATTAAAGGAACACGATCAAATATCTTGCTTACTAGTATTTTACCGAAGAACTAAATAGTAATCTCGACTTAAATGTCTACAAAGTGATTTTATCTAGTGTGAGGTTAGTGTGGCTGGACAGACACAGTCGGCCTCAGCAGTAGCTGGACGAGTATTTAATGTAGCGGTAGCTCACAGTGCACTGTGATATCTTTGTTAGCAGTGATAAATGTGCCAATTATTGAAGCATTTACTAATTTAGTCACAAAAATTGCTTTATGTATATTGTGCATAGTATTTTGTAAAATAATAATATCAACTGTTATAATTATTATTACCAAACAAATGGCATCAAATAAGACTCAGTATTATACTCACACATAGGAGACATACTTTCACTGTTAAGAAACCAATCAAAGCTTTTATTAGTTAAGTCGATGTAAGCTGGAACACTACTGTAAATGGTTGCCTTTGAGTTAGAACTCCGTTGACGATTGTTGAGGGCTGGTGAACGCCGGCCTGCCCACAGTCTCGTCCACTGTCTTTGGTTCGGAGTCGTCTCTCTTGCTCTGGAAAACGGAAGCCACAGCGAGCTGCTGAGCAAACAGGTTCTTCTGAATGTCCGCCCTTCAGTGCTGGCTGCTAGCCCGCCCTCATTTTATTTTTTTAAACTATTTTTTTAGAGTCCAATAAACAATATGAATATATTTGTCGTACTGCGAACCTGGTTCAGATTCTTCAAGTCTGCGCAGCGGGAAGAGGAGGAGGGGGATTTTTTGGACGTGGAAACTGGAGGAGTCTGTGCAAACTGTGCAGCAGGGAAACAGCAACAGGACTGTCCCAGTGGTGAAGCTCTCAGCTGGCTGAGTGAGCCCCGTCCCTCTTCGGTTGCACCGAGCGTCTCTGGAGCAGCGAGCCATCATGCAGGGCTGTTCACTCCCTCCATCTGACTCTTTTTCCTGGGAGCCACACAGACGCCACAGTACTAAAAATCAGTAATTATCATTCTGTGATGGTGACAGCGCCCTCATGCTTCACTCAACACAAATGGCAGTTTTTATATCAATCATCTTTCTGACATATTATGGGATGGCTGACTGTACCTCCCAGCCAATCCTGTGCACAGTATCTGTGGAGTGGCAGGGGGCTGGTGTGCTGGAGCATATTTTCCGTTGAAAGTGATAGACACAGCACTTGTTCTACTTAGTTGATATCAGTGGCAGAAATTAGTCTGTATCTGCTTAAAGACTCTGAGATGCATTTTTTTTTAACTTGTGCAATATGTATTTACTTTTTTTGTTGTTGTCCAAGAACACTTTGCAATCTGGTGGTTGTTCATTTTGCTTTAGTTCTGTTAGTTTCCCCTTTTTTTTGTCCTTTGTCATTTCTTCCTCAGTGTTTGTGAGTATCCACATGGATTTGGATGGACTGGATCTTCTGCACCGATACAGAATGTCACGGAAAATAATTGCATGTAACAGTGTATTTTGACGAGATTTTCAAGCTATTGTGTATTCCCGACCTATATCAGTGTTATGGTTGACAGTTGTTAAAATGGTAGAATAGTTTTGACTTCTTCAACTACAGCCAACCGAAGTCAACTATGTGTTTGTGTCACTCCAGACGATAACCGAATCTGTATCTTTTCCTGATCTGTATACAGTACAGTAGTTTACTGGATCTTAGTGTACAACCATAGTTCAAGCTGGATCTTATCACAGCTGTAAAGGGGGGAAATGTTCTTTTCCAACACAAATTTCTGTTATCTTTAGAGCCGGCATGACAAAAAGATGTACTCTGTCATCTGAAAATTAAAGTGATAATTGAGTATTTAAACTGGAACTCTCTAATCTTCACATTGTCTCTGTCAGGAGCGAACACATTGCTGTTGTCAAGTGATAAACAGTAGATCAGTATTCTTAAACAATTATGTCCTCAACTTTTCAAATAAACCACCTTTTCAACAGGATTCGTAATTGGATTTATTGATAAAATTAATTGTCTGTTAGTAAACTTTTTTTTAATGCTCCTTATATCAGCAATAACCCACTTAGAAGACAACTTTTGAGTTTTTAAAATAGAGTCAGGGCTGGTGTCCTTATACCTTATATGAGTGGATCCATGTTTTTGTTTGGATTTATGTATGAAGATAAGCAGTGCACCACAGCTGCTGCACCGATGAATGCTAATAAGACATGACAATCTGTCACAGTTTTTGGCAAATGATTATTAACCCTGGCTGATGTCTAAGCTGTTGAGTATCTAAATTGATCAGAAGATGAGATGGATTTGAGTTTCTCGCCACTTCTGTGTAACAATTTCCTGGAAGAAAAATACCACAAAGTGATCCCAACCTGGCAACCCAGTTGTTCCTTTTAATGATTTATGACTGATTTAACTGGCATTATTACTGCATTTATTCACCTTTAATTTTAAGCTGACAATTGCAACATTTACCATTATCTTAACTCTACTAAATGCACTGTAGAGTGCTGTAGAATCTAATATTTGTGATCTGTAAAACATACAACAATCAAAGCATGTAGTTTATGTCAGGAAAGTGCCAATACTGCACTTTAAAATCAGTTTAGTAACCAGTATAGTTGCAAAATTTTTCAGCTCCTCAGGTGACAAATTCTGTCTTTAGACTACATCCTGATTACAAACTAGTTGTTAAGGAATGCAGCGAACAAAAAGCTTCAGTTAGTTTTATTACATCCTGATTACATCAATTCACAACCATCCAGAAGACTGATTTATTGTAAAACCTGTCCAGATTCCATGTGAGGTGCTTTGTTGCATGCCATTGATGCCTATTGTTTCTTTACTTCTTCTCTCTCTCTCTCACTTTTTTTTTTTTAAACTGTTCTATCAAGCAGCATGCTTGACTCGACCCTAAACTTTCAGTGTAGCTTTGATTTCTCTCTGGCTGATGCTTGTTTACATTTATATGAGTTCTGGCCCGCTAGTGTGTCTCTTCATTTTTAAAACTTGTGTCATTCTACTCCGGCATGCATTTCACCTCTATTTCCACTGTACAATATGAAGACGCAGCAGTGTACTGCTGAGTGTAAATAGCAAAAATCCACCTGGGGAAATCTAATGTAGCACGATGAAACGAAGTGGGTTTGAAATTGAGCAAACGTTTTAAAGGATGGGTAGTAAAGAATGAGAAACATATGTAAATAGTCTGTAAACTATTATTATTATTATTATTATTATTATTATTATTATTATTATTATTATTATTATTATTATTATTATTATTATTATTATTATTATTATTATTATTATTATTATTATTATTATTACAACTCATTGTCTGCTGTTACACTGAAGGTGCATTCTTGCTCCCCTCTGATCTTTACATAATCATCAAACTGCTTCTCTCTGCCTCCGACAGGACTGAATTATCATAGGATCTAGAGATGAACAGCCAACTGTTACACGGTTAACACTGCTTCTTATTACCTGAGACGCTCCTGTTTTCTCACAGCCCACTTTTGAAGTCAAATGGAAGGGAGGAGTGCTCTTATTTTATTATGCATTCTGTTTCTAAGTAGACAAAAACCCTATTGATGTAAAACTAGTACTGTGACAATGTTGAGAACGCAAAATAAAACAATATACTGTAAAACCTGAGCTGCCTCTAAGTGTCTGTACGTGTTTATTATTCATCTGGATGACTGGGAAGGTCTAGAAACTGGACCTTCTGTAGGTCGATAGTCACACTAAGTTTGGATTTTTCTGTTTAAAGAGTAAATGGGAAGAAATTTTGGAAACAGCCTGGAAAATGTAGGTGTTTTAGTATTTAAGAGCTAACTTCACTGTAAGAAGGAAATGTTGCTTTTCCACCTAAAAATGGCCAAAGGGTCCCATTCTTTTCCACAAAAGGTTAAGTAGTTCTAGAATTTTAGGACTTGGCAAACTAACCAGAAGTACTTTCCTACTACAGTCCAAGGATCAAACTTTATTATGACTTTAAGGACTTGTCTGCTTATTAAATGTTCATATCCTAAAGTGTTAGGATCAGTCTTTGATCAGCACTAGCCTGTTCTTTCTAAAAGTGCACTAGAATCCTCTTGAAATGCTCTTACAAAAACTTTTCTGTGAAAAAAACATAAAAATTATACACTTACATGAATTTTTCTAACTAAAAGTCATGGAATGCAACAGAAAAGGTTCCCTCACCCAATAGTGGCACCACAGTGCTAATCTTTAATAGATGTCTAAGAGGAACACACTTATGCAGACAGTTTTTCAGTGTTAAAGTGGTCCTTTAGCTCTTGGCCTTTACTTAAGTAACGTTTTTTACTTACAGAATACAGAGAGACCCAGAATCTTCAGACCAAACTTGGGTTTCTTACTTACTTAAAATCATCCTGGAGTCTAGAACCATGTTAGATTTTTCTACCTAAAAGTGTTTCTGCAGTCATAGAGTGGCCTTTTAACGGACTCAACCACCAAAGATCATTGGTCCTACAACCCAGAAACCACAAATGTATGGGACTTTTTATGCAAAACTGCCTCCTCAGCATGAGTGCTTCAAATTGTTTTTCATGACCATTATTTGTAGTGTGTTGTTCAATATGTTGCTTATGACTGGGTTGATGTTAAAACTACCAACCCAACCCTGTGATTATTGAACTCCTTTCTCTTTTGCTTCAGCCGTCAAGGAGAGAACTAAACTAGGACTAGATCTAGACCAGCTATGAGTACATCTTGACTTAGGAAAAAATAGTATTTCTAAATTAATAATAATACTAGTATTTATTTATTGTCTCAAATTGATATTTCATCTTATAAAAAACTTCCACAGTCAGCTCTCAAAGCTGTACTTTGTGTGCTATTGTGAAATAGAAACTCCTCCTCAGGTCATTGAATGGGTCACTGAGTCTGGATCTGACTCTTTCATTATGTGATCAGTGACATCTTTTCTTAGAACTTCCCTGCACCATCAGACATTTTTTAAGCTCCGCACCCTCCGTTTTTACCATCAGCCTTCTATTATAAATGTGTAGCCTGAGGTTTCCCTGCTGACATCATCCGGGTTTTTATTCTCTTGTTTGTCTATGGCTGCTTTTTGAGCTATAGAATACATACTCCGAGCATTGTATTGGACTGTGACGAGAACACTGACCTTCATGTGTCAACTTGGTGGAGTTCCCCTTTAAAATCCCCACATTTCCCAGAAACAATGCTGAGGACGTGACATCTGTGTCCTCAGCAGCACCTACACAGCCCTGCTGATAAGCGATACATACATGTCTGTTCCCTCCCTAAGCAACCCAAGAACACAGAGGCCCACGGGGACAGTGAAGTGTTTGTATGGACCAAAACAAAAAAAAATCTCTGGAAGTTGTCAGTGCTGATGAAGGTCAGAGAGGCAACACAAAGCAGTGCACACTAATTCTTTTCTCAGTCTCTCACAACCAGCATGCCTTGGCCGCCTGCCTGACTGTGGCAGGTGGTCTGAGTGACAGTTTGCCCTGTTTGTCTGTCCGGCCCTCGAGGTTGGAGCTAAAAATAGACCCCAGCTTTGAGGGCCACATCCTCGCTGTCAGCAGGACGACGTCATCATGCAGCTGGGAGGGACCGAGCACACGGCTTCATTTCCTCCACCAGCAGAGAATGGTTGGCATTGTAGAAGTACAGTATGTATTTAATGTAAACAACCAGCAGTTGTTTATTTTTTCCTATCAGAATCAGAAATACTTTATTGATCCCTGAGGGGAAATTGTTCATGCTACAGTTGCTCCCATTCAAGTTTTAGAAATTTAATCAGTGGGGGGAAAAAAAGATTAACATGAGTAGAAATATGTCCTAAAAATAGAAGCATAAGTAGAAAATGATAAGCATAAAATGTAAAAATGTACATTGTACTAAGAAAATAAAGTGGAATAAAGAGAATGCAAAGAAGTAGTTATTGTACAATACTGAGTGTCCACTCTAGAAGAGAATATTAGTTAAGTGAAACAAAATGAGCCCAGAGTGTCTGACCTGTGAGTGAGGAGATGAATCTGTTTGTATATTTCACGGAGCAGATTTTATACTTTATTATTGTTATTATTATTCTCATCATCATCACCATCATCGGCAACAACAATAATAGTAATAACAATATTAATGATATTTACTGCTCTTAAAAAATTGTGGGTGGCTGAAATTTGTCTGTATTTGTTGCACCCTTTATTTTTAAATAAATAAGTAAATAAAAAAATAAACTTCTATAAATAAACTTTTCAATCGTGGTCCAGCTCTGTAGTTTGCCCTATTATCGTTGTAGTTCCTTTGGGCATTGCACCATCTAGTGGAGCCCTGGCAGCACCGATGTGCTGTGTCCAGGTGTAATCAGAAATATCATACTAGCACAGCAAACCCAAACAAATATAATAAAACATTATTTTAAAAAAGTATTTAAAATATATATTATTATATAAAATTGTCTGACAACCAGCTTAATATCTATCAGGTTAAAAATATGTATATATCTGTTGCTATGTTGTCTGGTGAAAATCAAACAACAAACAATACAACTAGTGAAAACTGAGAGAATGTTTTGTGTTTTCTCACTAAAATCCGGGTGCATGCACATCATAACTCTATTTTCCACCACAACTGCTGCACCGATATTTTATTTAAATTGTAGAATCGCTCATATTTGAATAATTTATTGTTTACGAGTGACAGTGAAAGCATCTCCAGCCTACATGGTACGTCATCAGCCAGCGACATAAACAGGTGAAAGGTCTTCTGGTTGTGGTGTAACACAAACAGGGGCTGCAAGAAGCGGAGGGTTTTGCCAGAAGAATGATGAATGTACATAGATTTATTGTCTTGTCTAGAAGTTTTGGAGTCGGAAAGCGGCTTCTGGCGGGTCGTGTGAGGCATGTCGGGAGAGAAGCGACCCTTCTTCAGCTGCGGAAGTCTTTTAAAACTCACTCCAGAAACCTCGCGTTTGCCAAGGATTTGTTCCTCGGTCAGGTGAACAAGGTAAAGTAGCTGAAAAGAAAGCAAACACAGTGGTTTTGGCTTCGGTTTAGAGTAAGCTAGCGCAGGAAGGACCGTTTATTGTCCATATGTTAACTCAATGTGAAGCAAACTAACCCCAGCTTCCACCAGTCGTCCTCAAACTACCCTCACCTGCCTGTCAGGACCTTTATCACAGTTAGAGACTGATTAAATGCAAGTAGGTTTTCACATTCAGGAATTTGATGTGGTGTTTCACATCAGTAAACACTGACACGTAAAAGTAAATAATTAAAGAAGGATTTAAAATAAATAAAAGCAAGAGCTGGAAGTTAAATAATCAGTCAGTGTTATAAGACTAAAATTTAGAACAAATTTAACAAATCAAAGCTATTGTGAAAATAAAAAATATATATATGTTATGTAAGAACTGCAGTTCTACAGATTTTGTACAAATGTGCCCATTTTTCACCAGCAACTTGAAATGTGCAGAATGACAATAAGGTAAAATTAAACTTTGTTAAGCCTGAAGGAAATTCTTGTGCCAGAGAAAAAAACTAAATGTGACATAACATAAGAAATGCTGTGCCTGTAAGGCAATGAGATATAAGTAGTATACATTGCTGAAATACCTGGAATCAGTGAGCTAAATACATGTAGAATGGATTAGTAAAAATTAATGCAGGCAATTATATGGGGTATTAAGTAACATCACACAAAATAATGAAAAAAAATCAAATTAAATGAAATGCAATATTGCACATATTGACTATGCTGCACATGAAATGGAAATATTGCACATTTAATTAAAAAGTTGCAAGGGAAAATTAAATGTTACCCTCAATGATGAAATATTACACATGGAACTGATTTAATTTTAAAAAATCATATTTTATTAGTTGTGTGCTAAAGGTAATAACATTGAGTCAATGCCATAGATAGATAGATAGATAGATAGATAGATAGATAGATAGATTATTCATCCTCTTCTGGGGAAATTCAAGGTATCCAGTAGCTCTCACATGTAAGAAAAGTAAGGGATAAGAGGTACACATCGTACTGGTAGAAGAACCAAATTCAGGTGCAAGGGGAAAACAACTGATGCTGCTGGTGCAAGAGTATTTGAAAGTATAAATGCAGTATAATAGTAAAAAATAATAAACAGGCAGAGGAGTGGTTGGGTCTTAGTGGGTTATGCTCAGAGTCAGGGTTTGGAGGGTGGAGGAAGGACTCTGGCCTTGTTGATGAAGCCAGCTGCTGTTTGGAAGAAGCTGTTTCTCTGATGAGATGCTCTGCTGCTGATGGATCGCTGACTCCTACCAGAGGGGGAATCAAAGCGCTTGTGTCCAGGGTGGAAGGGCAGTGTCATAGCAAGCATGACAAGCTTGTACTCAGCTCTTGACGCCTGCTTTCAGACACTGTGTTGCACTGAATGAACAAATGTAGAATGTCAGCTGCTTTACTTTGACTTTAATAAACAGTTGTAGCATCACACAGCAGCAGGATCCATGCTGTCATCTGTGGTGAAGAATTTCTCTGATTAACACACTAACTGAATGATTCTTGTACACACTTGAGAACAAAATGGGCAGAATCAGTGGTCTCCGGTAAACTTGTAGTTATTTTGTACACTGTGCAGAGAGAACAAACAAACCGAACTGGTCTCCACTGACACAGAATACATTAACTGAAATGCAATTCCTTACCCTGCTAAACATGCGTCATAAGCAAAGTATGTTTATCACCTGATTCTGACCTCCTGTCATGTGCTGCATCACCACATTATGTGTGATCAGCCTTGACTTCACAATAAAACCCCAAACAATCTTTGTTTTCGGTCTGTCTTGTGACCTGAACATCGTGGCCTGCAGATTGTCTTCTGTCGAAAGTAACAATACGCAGAGGGCTCACAGAACAATCGTATCAAAGTTGTTCTGGACAGTCTTCACATATCATGACCTTCTGATTATTTACCATCATTAAATTTAGCTTAGATGTTGATATTTTCCCTGCACCTAAGAAAGGGACTGTGTAAAATGTATATGGGTGGCACAGCAGGTGTAACTTCATTAATTATTACCATATTCTCACGTGTCACTGTGATATAACGTTGCAACTTTAGCCTAAATGCTTTTCTGCAAGCAAACAGCTGAGCTGCTGCACAGATTTAAAATAGCCTGTTTTGTCCTCCAGGCTGAGGTCTTCCCTTATCCAGAAATTGGAAATGAAGAGTTGGAGGAGATTAACCAGCTTGTTGCCCCGGTGGAAAGATTCTTCAGTGAGGACGGTGAGAAAGGACATACATACACGTGAAAAATGACTTCGGATTTTGTTTCTTCTGAGTCACTTGATGATTTGACTGTTTTGTTGTTGTTGTTTTTTTTTTTTTTTTTACAGTTGATTCAGCAAAGATTGACAGAGACGCCAAAATCCCTCCAGAGACTCTCAATGGACTGAAGGAGCTGGGCTTGTTTGGAATCATGGTTCCTGAGGAGTACGGTGAGATGATTGTGTCCTGGATTGTTGGATTAGTTTGTGTGTAAAGTCCCTTCAAAGGCTGCTAGTTAGGGCTCCTCCATATAACATTTCAGCAATGTGCACTTATGCAGTAGTCACACTGCAGGATATGCAATATGTAGTTCAGCAAATTAACTGAAACACAATGGTTTTCCATGACTAATCTACAAGAGAAGTTTGTCTGATAGAACATAATTTACTTAGTTTTCTGTATTTACATGCAGACTCCAGAAGTGCACAGCAAAATGAGTGAGAAACTGAAGGGAAACACTAAAAAGTACATTTTAGTTTAAAAAAATAAATAAATAAATAAGAAAGGCAGCATCATTTGCAGAGCTACACAATAAATGAAATATTAATCACAGTTACCATTTGGGCTTCCCATAGTTAAAAGAACACGATGGACTGTGATACTGATGTTTAAAATACTCCACTCATAGAAAGTAATCCATGTAGAAAAAAAAATCACTTGGTTTGAACTTGTGGAAATCTGACTTTAAAACTCCTTATTTCGCTGTTTTTAAAGTAACCTTGCTCAGGTGAGAGGCACAGACAGAAGTATTCTCATTCTGGTGGCTGATGTCTCAGTTTAGAATTGGTCAGACTTAAAAACAAACGTTTAAAATGATTCACGTAAAAACTGTTGAATTTTTGTTGTTTTTGGGGGGATGGAGCTGTAGTAATGCTGCATTCTCTTGTAGTTTCTAAAACTTTCCTTAACTTTAAGTAAGTACATTTGTTCCTATATATTCGTAAAATTGTATTAGCATACAATGTTATGTGGTATTAAGTGTATTAAAGAGCACTTTTCAGGAGAATCCGTGCATTTTTAATGATAGAACATGAGCTATGCATGGACCACCAAGGTGTTTCCCTAAACCATCACTAGAGTTTCCACACACCTGACTTCATCTCTCGCACTACCATCCATGCAAGACGGAAATCCACAATTGGTTCTTTTTTCTGACTACAAGCTTAATTCTTTTCTTTATTCCCAGGGGGTCTCGGACTGTCCAACACGATGTATGCCCGACTGGCTGAGATCATCTCACTAGACGGCTCTATTGCTGTGACGCTGGCTGCACATCAAGCCATTGGGCTGAAGGTGAGAATAAATTAGTAATTTCATAACACAGTTTTACATGAAACGTCTGTTTTCATCATGAAAACAGGACACGGTGTCCTCACTCTGAATGAGGTTTTCGAGGTGATTTGCTAACAGCTGTCTGGGGTTTTAGGGGATTCTGATTGCAGGGAATGAAGCCCAGAAGCAGAAGTATCTGCCAAAGCTGTCCTCTGGAGAACACATCGCAGCGTTCTGTCTGACAGAGCCTGGAAGGTAAGGACACTGAGACCTCATCTACATCTCATTTACCATGCTCCTCTCTGCAGCTGCATTTATGCTCAAACGTGAGAGCTTTGAACACTCTGATCACTTCAAAACACACAACCAGGTGTTCTGATTAACACAATAATAATAATAATAATAATAAAAATAAATTTTATTTATAAAGCGCTTTTCCAAAAACTCAAAGACGCTGTACATAAAATACAATAAGATAAAACAAAACTGTTAATTAAAATCAATAGATAGTAAAACAAGTTCAAGATAAAATACAGAATCACTTAAGGAAAGCAGATCTAAAAAGGTGAGTCTTTAAAAGGGATTTAAATGTGGTGAGGTTGGTGCAGTCACGGAGGGCATGGGGGAGTGAGTTCCAGAGTGTGGGGGCGGCAATGGTGAAGGCTCTGTCCCCCCAATGTCGCCGGCTGGTCCTGTGCGGGATGGAAAGGAGGTTTGTGTGGGAGGAACGGAGAATCCTGGGGGGGTGTAGGGGAGGAGCAAATCGGTAAGGTAAGAGGGGGCAAGATTATGAACACAAATAAGGGTGTTTATTAAGGTAAACCCTTTGGTGTGAACATAATATGCTTTTTTCCTTGTCATCATCTTTTTCTTCAAGTTTGTTTGGAGTAAGTTTGAAGTTGGCACCAAAGAATAATACAAATTTGGCTACTTATTTTCAGTGTCTCATTCTCTCACACTGAAGATGTAATTTATTTGCTTGGTTTGCAAAGCAGCTTTTGCAACACTACATTTGCACCTTAATCAGAAATGAATCATAACGTGTGTATATTTTTGTTAAATTTAACTACCTTTATTCAGGAAATGAAAACTTTGTATCAAATAGGGTCTGGATCTTCTAGTCTGCATTTGTCTGGAGTCTCAGTGTGACTTTGTGTTTCTGACCTGGACTGATCCTGTCTCCATGTCAGGGATAATATATAATTATAAGCAATTATTGAAAATGCTGGCAGCATTGTCCCACATGTGTCAGTCAAGTGTTTTGCTTTAAAGATGCTTATATAGATCCTAGTGCTGTCTGATGTTGCAGATATGTAAAAAAACAAAACAAAACAAACAAACAAAAAAAAAACGCCTAGAGGTAATTAGGGAAAGACACTTACAAACAGCTGGAAGCAACAAACTAAATTTCATTTCCTGTTAATGGGTTGCCAGATTACACTTATTACTGGTAAATCATCTTAATAGCGTGTGCAAGCAGTTTGGAACGGGTGGACAAAAGTGTCAGGTGTGATGTGTGATGAAAGAGTATCAACAAGAATGAAGGGAAAGGTGTACAGAATGGTGGTGAGCAGCGATGTTGTGTTGTTTAGAGACAGTGGCATTGAGGAAAAGACAGGAGGCAGAGCTGAAGGTAGCAGAGATTAAAATGTTGAGGTTCACTTTGGGAGTGACCAGGATAGATAGGATCAGGAATGAGTACATCAGAGGGACAGCACATGTTAGATACTTTGGAAATAAAGCCAGAGAGGTCAGACTGAGATGGTTTGGACATGTACAGAGGAGGGGTAGTGAATATATCGGTAGAAGGATGCTGAGTTGTGAACTGCCAGGCAGGAAGCCTAGAAGAAGACCAAAGAGGAGATTTATGGATGCAGTGAAAGAGGACATGAAGGTAGTTGGTGTGAGAAAAGAGGATGCAGAGGATAGGGTGACATTTTGTGATTTTGGCAGCAAATTGTGTCTTTTTTTGCTTTTTGTGCTCTTTGTGGACAAAGACTGGTACTGAAATTGTTGAAAAAGCCTTCCGTAAATTGTTTCACACAAATACAGTGCTTTTGTGTGCCTATCTGTTCATGTGATGACATGCAGTTTAGACTTGTGTGGGGCTGAAAATGATAATGGACTGTTGCTTGGTTCGACCTAGTAAGAGTGCCATTTCACGTTTAACACAAAAGCATCCAGAGTGATCATTTAGACATGATGTTAATACTTTCAGTTGGCGAACGAATAACTGAAAGAAGTGCATATCTGAGAAGGGTTTTAGTAGCTTTATCCTGTACAGAGTCTACTGACTTATTCTTGGACGAACTTCATTGTCAGTCCAGCTTTACACGCCATTGTACATTATATTGGAATTATGTTACATGGCTCATTGCAATATAAATACAACTAAATACCCTCCTATAATATATTATATAATATATGTAGTATATAATATATGATACAGTTGCTATAATCAAAAGATTGAAATTAAAGATAAGTAATCTGTCAACTTGTGTATATGACACAAACTCAGAGAAATACTTAATTCCATAGCCTTCTGCTGGATCCAAAAAGCTAAACACCCAACAATCCCAGTATTAAAGATCAAAAGGAAACCGTACGCGTGCTGCAGGTTTAGCCTAAGTTTAATGTTTAGTGTAGCCAAAGTGTCGCAGTAACTACCTAAAGCTCATGACCATAACTGATGTTGGGATCCCTTCGAACCAAACACAAATGAGAAGTGGTAGCATCTGCATTTTGTGTCACTATCTGGTTGGATTTGCTTCACTTACACTTAATTTGCTCATTCTAGTGGAAGTGATGCAGCTTCCATTCAGACCCGTGCGACCCTGTCTGAAGATGGAAAGCATTACCTGCTTAACGGCTCCAAGGTGAGAAGAAGAACAAATCTGGCCTTTAAATTTACTCTGTAAAACTCTCTCACATTATACATTTTAACCCAGACCGACTAAAGATCCAAATGTCTTCATGATTTGTTTTCAGATTTGGATCTCAAACGGGGGGATGGCAGATATTATGACAGTGTTTGCAAGGACTGAGGTGGACGTAGACGGTGAGAAGAAAGACAAGATTTCTGCTTTTATTGTGGAGAGGGCTTTTGGAGGCGTCACCAGCGGCAAGCCTGAGGACAAACTGGGCATCAGGGGTTCCAATAGTAAGCTTTTTATAAACACTTGAGAGTGGTTTTGGTTGAATTTCTGCCCTTTTCATGTCATGTACTGACTTTTCTGGACTTTTTTAGCTTGTGAGGTGTCCTTTGACAATGTCCCAGTGCCATTGGAGAATGTAATAGGAGAAGTAGGAGGTGGATTTAAGGTGAGTTCAACGTTAACTCAACACTATGTTTTGTTTTGTTTTGTTTTGTTTTTTTTACTGTATCTGTAAACTTCTGCTTTGTGTTGGACAGATTGCCATGAACATCCTGAACTCAGGGAGGTTCAGTATGGGCAGCTCTTCTGCTGGAATGATCAAAAAGCTAATAGGTAGAAACAGTTTTCTTTCTTTTTAAATAAGTAGGAGTTTCTAATTGTGCATGTTGTGAGATTTGTTAAGTTTAATCTTCTGTCTCCGTAGAATTGACCTCTGAGTACGCTGCAAGCAGGAAGCAGTTTAATAAAAGCTTAAGTGAATTCGGAATGATTCAGGTAAGGTTCTGCCTGAGTGGAATCTAGTGCCGCCTTTTAGTTGGGTCAGAAATTATTTAAAAAGTGTGTTTGCTCTGTTACTGTAGGAGAAGTTTGCGATGATGGCCCTGAACGCCTTCGTGATGGAGAGCATGGCGTACCTGACAGCAGGGATGATGGACAAACCGGGGCTCCCAGATTGTTCTCTAGAGGCCGCCATGGTCAAGGTTGGACAACTTTGTCATTTGACTTTGTTCATGTAAAGTCAGTATAAAGCAAAACACCTCATGGTGTGTTTTCTATCTTCTGTGCAGGTGTTCAGCTCAGAAGGAGGCTGGATTTGTGTCAGCGAAGCTCTTCAGGTGCTCGGAGGTCTCGGTTATACCAAGAACTATCCCTTCGAGCGCTACGTCAGGGACTGTCGCATTCTGCCAATCTTTGAGGTACAGTGATAACTGTTCTGTAAGTAAAATTAGGACAACAAGAGTTTCCATTACAATTACAATCATTTTACATCTTAATAGGGGGAAAAACAAGTCTGACTTGGAGAAAACAAAATAATCCCACACACTAAGTTTATAACGGCAGTGTTTTATTTTTGGTTTTCTTTGAAAGTGAGGAATTTTTGATGTCATTTTCCTGTCATTGACACTTTATCTCAATATTTTGTGATATTTTTACAGATACAAAAGTAGTGCAGTCAAATGGAATCTTTTTGAGCACAAGTCATCACTTTATAGTCTTAATAGAATATTAATGTTATTGAGAAACTAATTTCATTAAAAATACAGTAACCTCTGCTTACTGATTTCATAAACTGGACACCAGTGCCATTTTCAAAATGTATAAGGTCAAAAATTGAAAAGTAAACTAAAAGGGAATTGGATTTTTTTAAATTTAAATTTTCCACAACAAGGCTTTGTGCAGACTATTATTGTGATCAGGTTTGTAGCCCGAGGCCTTAGGTGAGCTGAGAAATGGGAGCAAAAAGAAATCCGGTGGTTGGGAATTTAAAATTCAACATTTCTAAAATACAAGTATAATCTAAGTATAAAAAATATACAGTAGGGCTTTAGTTGGTTTGTTTGTTTGTCAGTTCTGTAAGTGTCCAGCAGGTGGCACATTTGACTTTGAAATCTTCCTGTATGGAAGAAATGGTGGTAAAGGATACCAATTCAGTTCAGACTTATTTTTCAAGGAACGCATTTTAACATACAGTGCATTTACGAAGTTTTTAGCCCCTTTTACATTTCTTTGTATTTCATATTCTTAAAATTGATTCAATTAAATTTTTTTCTGACCGATTATCACAAAGCAATGTCAGATTTTGAATTGTTTTCTTAATTCATTAAAATGCAATGAGAAAACAATTAAAATAATAATGATTAATTTGCATGAGCATTAATGGTGCCTTCAGAAGTTACTTACAGTGGTGGCCAGATGGAACCACTGCAAATCTTAGGGTTACCCATTTCAGGAATTCTGTTTTGTTGTTGTAGGTTAATGACTAGTTGACATCTATGTCAATATGTGAATTTAAAAAATGGCATATATGGCATATAACCCATCAATCTACAGCAACCTAAGCTGTAGTTATAAAGCAGAGTGTTTTCATTGTTACCTGGCTACCTGTAGCCATTTATTGGTGCTGATTTAATGATTGCAGAGGTTGTTTGCTAACACATCCATGCCCAGAATCCTGCAAATATCCCGTTGTGCAACGGGAAGAAATACCTTGATACAACAGAAAAATTTTTTGACTTTAGTGAATAAATCAGACTTTTACAGTAAAATAATATCCAACTGTGAGCTCAAAATTCAGCTGTTTCAAATGATTTAACTGTAATTTAAAAACTCTCTGACAGTGTTTAACAGCTCACCTGTCTGATGTAAATAAAAGCACACAGTTAGATCCTGATCCATCCTGTCTCCATGATGGGGATCAGGTGATTAATGGCATTATCTGCTGTGTTGTGCTGTGTGCCAATACACCAAATGGATGCTGCTGCTGTCTGATGCTGCAGTTATTAAATTTTTTTTTTAAAAAAACACCTACAAACAGCTGGAAGCAGCAAACTGAGCTTTAGCTGCTGTTAACATTTTAACATTTGTGTTTGCGCCTCCAACAACTGTTTGTGTTTTTTTGAGCACTCTGTGATGTTTGTTAATGGGCCACACAGCTGACTGGCTGCTACACATAGCTGTTACAGTAATTTAATGGTGCGTTCACTTGCACTCAGACACCATAGTTGCATTCAATGGAAGTTGGGCATGAGAGTTTCATTGAATAGACTGGACCTATCAGAGCTGCTTTCAGGATTGGAGGCTCCGCTGATTTAGACCCTTTGTTATGACGTTATCAGCTGAGCTGTGGCTCATTCTACTGCTATCAGTTGTCATTAATGTGCTTTTCCTGTGTAATTGGAGTAATTTAATTCATTGGGCATCATTAGGAAAGACATTTACTTTACTGGAAGAATTTTATACTCCGTCGTCCTAGATCTGAGGGAAGGAAGGAAGGGCCTTGCTCAGACAGGTGACCAATAATCGAATGGTCACTATTATTGCGATCCAGAGTTCCTTTGTGGAGATGGGAGAACCTTCCAGAAGAACGTCCATTGGTCCAACACTCTACCTGTCAGGCCTTTGTAGTATTGTGGCCAGATGGAAGCCATTCGTCACTAAAAGGCAAATGACAGCCTGCTGGGAGTTTAACAAAAGGCATCTGAACGGCTCAGACCAAAAGAAGCAAAATCATCTGGTCTGATGAAACCAAGGTGCTGGGCATCAACGTCCAGTGGTGTCATGATGTGGGATATTATTCTGCAACAGAGACTCACAGGTTAGCGAGGATAGAGAGGAGAATGCATACAGGAAAAAACAGAGCAATCCCCCAGTTAAGACCAGAGAGCTCAGGATATCAAGCTGATTAATATTTCAACAAGACCAAAGCATACTGCCAAGAAAACATAGGAATAGCTTCAGGTAAACTCTGAGAAAGTCTTAGTGTGACCCAGCCAGAGTCCAGAACTTATGAAAAAAAAAAAAAAAACTTCCACAATGAAGGTTATCAAACTTGTAGGATCAACTCTACAAGTACAGCCTTGGCTTTGGAATTACCAGCCTGAGGAGTTTGTGTCTTTTTTTTAAATCACTTCTTAAAGCCCATTTTTATAGGCTTGCCTTTATGTAATGTGCCTATTTATTATCATCTAATTGATGTGTTTTTTTTTATTTGCTCATGTTACTTTTACTCTTTCTTTATTCATTTATTTGTGAATTTATTTTATTTACTATAACTGTTGTTACTATTATTAATAGGCTGTTGTTAGGCATTTATGGTTTTACCTTCCATTTTATTTTATTTCATTCCACTTGTTCTTTTTCCTTACTTGCATATGACAATTTTAGTTCTTTTATTATTATCTCTGCCATTGTTGTATTGAATAATTTTATATATCTTTTACCATGTTTAACTCTTATTTTCCACTTTCACCTCTGATCTTTCTTCTTCTGTTTGGACTGGCTGTCCTTCTTGTAAACTCTTTTTTTAAAAGGTGTTGCATAAAGTTAGAATTGATATTAATATAAGTTAAAGGAATAGGTACTTATGTAAATGGGAGATTTTTATTTTCAACAAGTTAACATAGCACTCCAAAATCCAGTTTTTACTGTGCGATTTGTAGAGTATTGCATAAAGACTGATGAGAAAATAAAGTAGAATCCAGAGTCAGAAACAAAACGTGTAAAGTGCATGACATGTCAGGGAAAAGCAAGGTGAAGAACTTAGTGTTATAGAAAAAAAAAATCAGTTTTCAATGGGATTTTGGATTTTAAAGAAACTTTTGTTCATATGTTGATAGAAAACTATCAAACATGCAAATGGTTCTCTTTTTTGCCACAGTACACCCTCTCAACAACACACAGCTGCTTTTGTGTTGTGTTTTTCATGGGCTGCATCGCAACATACGTGTCATTTTAACACATGTATGATTAAGACTCCTCTCTGTTCTACAGGGAACCAATGAAATCCTGCGGATGTACATCGCTCTCACTGGGATGCAGTATGCTGGCAAAGTCCTCACAGGGAAAATAAAGTAAGGATATGAAGCTGGGAATATGAATGTATTCCAAAAATATTTGATTCATTCATCCATCATTATTATGATGTCATGGTAATCACTAATGTGTTGCCTATTCAGCAGGCACATGCAATGTTAGGGCCCATGTTTACCCTCCTTATAGCTGTGTTTAATCCTCGGCCAACTACTGAGAAAAATATCTGACTGTTTGGCTGCTAACTAGCTAACTGTCAGCTGTTTGGTGGCCAGGTAGTAGGTTTAGTTTATAGCTGTTTTTGTTGTCGTTGCAGGAAAAGTAGCTGAAAATAAAGCTGGTGAAAGTAAATCTGCAGACTCGAAAACCAAAAGTATGAGCAAAAAGATACTGAAAACTCTTTAGAAACAAGGTGACAGTTTGCTCAAAAATAACTTATTTGTTATTTGGGACCAAAAACAAAATTCTTAAAATATTTTGGTAGAATTCTGAGAATTTTGTAGTTTGTAGACGTTAAATGTTTTGTATTTTCACCCTAAAACAGTCTTTCCTGGAAAACCATTTTAAGAGTTCAATATCTTCAGAAATATAACTCCCATGAAATTTGGGCAAATAGGACACCAAAACTGAAAGCAAATCCAAGTGATATAATACATTTTTTAAGTATCTGTGCTGTAAGTCGATGTATAAGTGCAACATTTTGAAAGTAGTTTGGTATCAGGACCCCATAAAGTTTCTTTACATGTATATATGTGAATGAATCGATATTTTCTACTAAAAGTACAGTCTTTGGTCGACATTTCAGAAAGGTTTCAGGTGTCTAACATCAGTAGAATTTCACATATAGCAGGCTAAGTTTCCTTTTTTTTTTTTTTTGCTATTTTGACATGCAAAATGGAACCACAAAAACTGGTGTACATCAAGGTCTTTATATATATATATTATATCATTTGGAATTGCTTCTATGTTGTCTTCATGTTGAAATTTAACAACATATGAGGCTTATTTTACCTTAGTGAATGCTCTTCTACATGTACCTGAAATGAACATAGAACAAACTAATGATGATTCAGTACTCTGAACAAACCCTGAGATGGTGGAGCAACAGACATAATCACATATTCCATGTCGATGTAAAAATATTGATTGCTGCAGCTTTGAATTTGGTGTTTCTTTCAACTTACAGCTGCGTCACGTCACTGATTTGCTTCTATGTAAAAAGTCTTCCCTAAATAATCATCACATTGTTCTGTAATTCCTGGAAAACTACTAGCAGAGTCTTTGGCCAATTTCGGCTCTCTCAGCCTTTCTCTGCTCTGTCTCCAGGGAGATGAAGAAAGGGAATATAGTGATGGCTATGGGCATGGTCGGCAAGAAACTGAGGACGTCACTCGGAGGTTCAGTGGACCTCGGTCTGACGGGGAAAGACGGAGTCGTGCACCCGAGCTTGGCAGTAAGAACTTAAATAATTAAAATGTGAAATTTCCTTGTATTAGTAGGGTTCTACATAGCATGGAATTTGATTTTAGTGATTTCACACGAGTTCCTTTGAGTGTCTTTTCCACATAAGGAGATCTTTATGGTTCCATTCCTCCTCATATCCATGAAAACAATTAAAATGAAAAGTCTGCATTGATGTCATGAAAATTCAATCATTTAGATCAGGGGTGTCAAACTCGTTTTAGTTCAGGGGCCACATTTAACCCCATTTGATCTGAAGTGGGCTGGTAAAATGGGACCAGTAAACTCCCAATTTTCCCATTTGCTTTAGTGCAAAAAAGTACAATTCTAAAAATGTTCACATTTAATGTGCTATCTTTTTAGAAAACATTATGAACAACTTGAAATTTCTTATGAAAAATATGTTAAATTTCAACAATATTATGCCTCAGTTTATCATTTACACATTACAACTTGCAGATGACAGCGTGTCTACAAAGGAACAAAACATTTAGTCTCAGATATCTGGAACTGAGCAATATAATACTTTACTTTATGATCAAAACAACTTGTCAAGATCTAGAAATTGTTTTAAATGTACAGTTTTACAAATTTGCAGTTGATGTCTTCTCTGTAATTTTTACACTGTGCAAAGTCATGCTGTGGGCTGGATTTGACCCTCTGGTGGGCCGTTTCTGGCCTGCGTGTCACATGTTTGACACCCCTGATTTAGACTTTCAACTAATTTTCAGTTTTTATGTATAAAAGACTAAAAAATTATTGAGGGAACAATAATATATTATTAATTCGATATGTTAAGAGAAAGTAGTGTAAGTATTCTGTCAGTATGAGTGCTAATCTTTGTGCAGAGATGTTTTTACAGCCTGAATAAACTACTGTGGATTGATTCTACCTGGGTTTGATGTTGATTTGTATCAGCTACAGTATCAAGAGCTGCAATTGTCTAGCGATTATTAAATAAAATGAAAATAGATAGTCAGAATGAAACATACATGTTAACAGCTGGATTTAAAAACATTTTTTTCACCTAATAAGCATCAGCTATTTGTACTCGGATGTAAAACCTACTGAGATGTACTGAAGTCTTTAGAGTTTCTAGTAGGAGCCCTGGTTTCGCTGTTTTCTAGAGGCTCAGTTTCTGTTTTCTGTTTACAGGACAGTGCAAAGAAGTTGGAGCAGAATGTGAGCCTTTTTGGATCGACTGTGGAGAGCCTGCTGTACAGATACGGAAAGGTAACATCTGATTGACGCTGGAGGAGTCGCTGTGGGATTTTCCTGCTCAAATGTTTCCAATTCTAATGAACGATTTCCCGTTCGTCTGAAATGGCTGAATGTACGAGTTGTTTGGTAATGACACGGGATGTTCGTCTGTTGCACAGCTGCTCCGTAGTGTTCTCTCTTTTTCCTGTACTTTTGTAATCACGGCTTTCCCAAAGAAGCCATAAACCAAAACGGCAGAGCTTTCCAAATCCTCGCTTCCTGTATCATTTGGCTGTTTTGATCCGGTAAAGGAGGAGAGCCTCCAGAGGGTTTCATCACACTGATTCGATTATTTGCCAAAACGTTGAACATCTAAGTTCACACTGGATAAGTCAGAGTCATAGGCACTTTACATTTAATGGTCAATAGAACCTGTAAGTTGCTGTATTTTCTACTGAAAGATCAAACCAGGGACCCTGAGATAATTTAGGAAAATTAAGACAGATGAGTTGATTGGAGGAAGCAGAACCTCTGGTGGTAGAGTTCAGGTAATGACGTGAAGTTACAAGTTGCTTTGGACAAAAAAAAAGAAATTATAAACTTACCACAAAATTCTTCATAATATTTTTTGCGTGTCAGAAAGGAAATAACAGAAGCACTGTGCTGAGTTACTCTTTGTCTCGTCACTTGGCTGATCACACAATATTAAAATGCCAATTTTGGGTGAAAATCAACATTTAAATGATACCCTCTGCAGTTTCTTGGCATTTTTTGCTCCTGTCACATCTGAACACCTGCACCTCTATGGAAACATCACAGCCATGGCTACAAGTAGATTGAACTAAATATATATTGTGTGCACATTATGCAGATTATGTCATAGTTGCAATGCCATTAATCTTTCTTTTTTGCCACTTTTTTTTAATTTAACCAAAATTGATCAATACTGCATTTGCATTTGTTGCTTTGAGAATCACGACTTAAACTACGTGTGGAAGAAAAACTGAAGAGGGATTGTTTCCTTTCTCATACATACTTGAAGAGGGCCGCAAAACACTTGATTGAGGACCAAATGTGGGATGACATGACAGAATTGTGCTCAGTCTATTTCATAAATTTGAATCAGCCAAGAGAAAAAAAAGGAGTTGAGGTTTACAGTAAAATAATTCTCTCATCGAGTCACAATTACTTTTTTCCCCCATCGGATCGCAGAAACTACAGTAGAAGCAACTTGCCTCTACGTGAACTGTTGCTGAGGTTGCAAATGATTGAAACTGAAGTGTCCTTATTTTGATGTCAGACCATAGTGGATGAACAGCTCATCCTGAAGAGAGTAGCAGACGTGCTGATCCACCTCTACGCCATGACAGCCGTCCTTTCTAGAGCCAGTCGCTCCATCAGCATCGGCCTCAGGAATCATGACCACGAGGTATGTACACGATGCACACACAAACACACTTTTTTTCTCTGCAATAGAAAGTCCTACACTTCTAGAAATAGCGCAACCATGAATAGAAGCAGAAAGAAATCAGAAAATTCTTCTGTGCAGTACAGCATTAGATCTGGTGACATTTTTGTATCACTTTCAACACAGTCTGAACTGCACTTAGGCACATCAGTTGACAGACACACACAAGCTTTGGTGCACTGAGTTGTGTAAAGTGATTAATGGAAAGATTTTTTCACATTTTAGCAACAATATTCTTTCAGAAACAGAGAAAGTCTTTGATCTCAGTTAACTGAATACTGCAGAATCAAACAGCAGCAGAATACACATGAATGTGCTGAGAGCAAGAAAACTGCACACATTTGCATTCATAGAACAAATCACTGGTAACTTTATGAATTAATTGTTGTTATAACTGATCCCTGACACGAAGACAGGACCAGCCCAGGTTAAGATCTTACAGCAAGTCAGAGGAATCTTTCCTCCGAGTTTATTAAAAACATGCAGCGTCAGACAGCATGGGATCCATATGAGCTTCTCCAAAACTAGAAGATTGCACATTTTAGCGCACCGAGCAGCAGCAGTAATGTCATTGATTGATAGAATAATAAATTGTCCATGACATGGAGACAAGATCAATGAGGATCTAACAGCGAGTCAAGCTGTTCTGTCAAACTGAAGTTAGATTATCATCAGACATAGACAGAGTTTTCAGTCTTTAATAAACCAGAGAGCATCTTAATTCAACTCGGTGTAATTATCAGACTCATTAAATGACACGTTGTTATTGTTTTTAATTTGGTTTGGCTGTTTAAACTTGCTGCAGCAAGTTGGAGTCTCATGAAAGAGATTAAAGCAGCAGCATGTCACAACATTCTCATTTTGTTTATTTTCTCCTTTTTTGCAGGCTTGTTTAATTAGGCCTTTTACTAGCATGTGCAGACTTGTTAACTTAAATCAGTAGCCACTTTCATTATTTTCACTTCACAGTTTTATGGCGGTAAATGCTCTGCTGCTCTTTTCTCGATGGGAGTTTGTATCAGAGCAGATTCAGGTGAAGGACTCTGGATGGCAGAGTGCAAACGCTAACTGTCCGACAGGCTTGTGTGTAATCAGAAGCAGGGATGTAGAGCAAAACAAAACCTCCAGAGAACGACATTAAAGAAGGCAGCGAATGCTTCGTATTATCCTCTCTTGTAACACTCCTCTGTGTTTCAGATGGGCAGCCATGTGCTCCTCCTCCAGTGTTCCTCTCATCTGTAGCTACAGGCATAAATTGTCAGGATGCATAAAGTGATCCACCAGTTCCGAAGCTTTCATCCTGTTTGTTGTCACTGTTATAAAAACTTTCATCTTAATATTTTCTTTAATCAAGCAGGACAGTGGTAATCTGACAATTTCGTCCTTGATTAATGAAAGTGTGCGTAATGTTTCCAGGAATTTGCCGTTGTGATCTTGCATAAAAAAGATAGAACCAGCAAATCTTAGCAGTTGTGTTTTCCAGCTGGATTCATTCAGGTTGTGTTTCTAGGTGCTGCTTGCAAACACATTCTGCAGCGAAGCTTTCTTCAAGAACAATTACTGGATGGTTCAGTTGCAAAAACGTAAGTACAACACAAAATGGTAATTGAGAACAGCCCCGTGCTCTTTGCTTTTTTCTTCTTTTTTTTTTTCTTTTACAGCATCTTAGTACAAAAGACTTGCATGTGTTGCGGAATTTCCCCACCAAACCCCACATACCAACACTCGAACCCCCTGCTGCTTTTCATTTTCACACTGCGCGCATTTTTTTTTTTTTTTTTTAACGACCTACATGTAATCCAGAGTTTAACTGGTGACATGATCCAGACAGATGAGAATGTTGTGTTTAACGAATGAAAGCGGCTTGTTTTGTAATTCGCATTTCAATGTGTTCCAGACTCTCCGGAGAACAACGATGCCAACATCAAGAAGATCGCCAAGGAGGTCCTGGAGAACAGAGCCTACATCTGCTCTCACCCTCTTGAAAGAACATACTGAGCTTTCCCCCTGTGATCGTAATACTGTGTCTACTGTATTCACATTGGACAACGTGCGCAGAGTCCCAGTTATTGCTCTGTTTGGCATTATTTCTCCATTAAATTAATACATTCAGAGATTTATGTTAATAGTTATATTGTATTAACTGTATTCTTCAGAGAGGACACCTGAAATCACTGGATAGCAGGCTTCTCCTCTGATGAAACCACATGCAGTTCTATCCCAAGTGCTCTATTAACTGTATGCACTGAGATGCAATGAACTATTGCACAGATACTCAATTTAATGAGCTTATTTGATGAAGAAGGTACACTTTTTGTGGGTTCTAGCTGCTGCAGTATTCCTGGAAAGCTGCAGAGCTGATGTTTGTGTCTTCATGTTACATGCAGACCTTTGGAAAGCAAACCAACTCCTTGTATGTCAGAAACAAGGCAGTTTGCTTGTACAGGAAAGAATGCCGCTTTCTAACTACTATTGACCACAGGAACCTTTTTAGTGTTTTCTCTAGTATCTATTGAGTGTTGACATTTTCAAAATAAAAGCTGTAAATTGAACTCACAAGCAGTGGTCCTTGCTGGACAGACATGTGAATGGGGATGGTGGGATTTTTTTCATTTCTGAGGCTATACAGTCTTCGCTGAGTTTCCTTTTCCTCTGGTTTGTCGTTACCCAAGTTCATCACAGACAGCTGAGGAAAAGGTTGCAACAAAAAAACACAAGTCTTGGTTGGTTATCACAGTCAACTGTAAACACAGTCATGCCAATACAGGAAAAAACAAGAAGCAAACTAAATTGAGTGCATTGAAAAATGGACCTTAAAAGCTGCATACACTGATACTTTACAGACACTGGGGCACAAACACTGACACATTCCAATTGTAAAGGTTCCATATTGTCCCTTTTTAGAAAATTACATGCAAATTACAACAAAGTCCTATACATCTCAACATTGTGTCTTTATTTTTTTCAGCTTAAAGTGCTTCATTTCTCCATGACTGTTCAACCACCTGTTTTAACATTTGTTGGTGTTGCTGGTACATGCCAGCTGACATAGCTGTGAATGACTGAGACCATGACTTTCTATCGCCTCTAATTTCCTCTCTAAGTGATCTTTTAACATAGAAATATCGCTGAATTCACATCACAGCTGTTGTTTATAACTCATGTGTATAGTGAGTTTATGAGACAACGATGTGGCCGTAAAATCTGTACTTTAGTAGAGCAGCAGTTTGGAAAGGGCTCTGAAGTGACTGTTGGTTAACATGTGGTCTCACTGTGATGTGTTTCAGCCGTTATTTGATAGTCATTCTGTTGTCAGACAACAGAAACAGAAAATGTATAAATGAGAACGGCTTTATTGGGAGTTGAATTGTATTAAAATGCAGTATTTGTGAGCACAGAGAGCAGGAGAGAAGCCAACAGGTGTAAAAACAGGCAGCATGAAAACAGTAACCCACCCAGTCCATGTTTACTGATTGTCCTTTGCATTTGCAGTTTCTACAGAGTTCTGACTCAATCTCTCACTGGCTTGTAAGCTGTGTAGTTGAGGGAACTTGAGGAATGGCAGAAGTAAACGACTTTATAACTTAACAGCTTTAATTTTACACCCTCAGGTTTGTAACAACCACAAAACAATACAGATAATAAATTTTTACTCCTGTTTAATTATTGTGTTACTATAACAGATGATGGTGGCCAGAATTTATCATACCTCTTAAGTCTTTATTTTCTAAAGGTGCCATCCTATCAACACCTCATTGCCCTTGATTGAACACAAAATAGTTTAGGATATAGTAAATGATATGTACATGCTCATTTTAAACATTTTAAAATTACACCCAGCTGCCGGTCTATTGAGAACACTTCATCTTAGCATTATGGCTGGTTTTCTTGCTTAATACTTCTTCTGCTCATCTTTTAGTATGTCCAGAATTCTCAACGAATTTCCTCTCAAGTGACTCTTGAATTCTGGGAAGAGGCCTTTCTGTGTTGGGTTGGTGTTGTTACCGCTCAGATGTAGCTTCTTCCGTCAGCGACTGTACTGAGCTCCAGCTGCAGAAGGTCTCCTGGGGATCTCCAGCACACCCACTTAACTCTGTAGATTAAGTACTTCATCCTGAAAAGTTTCTAAAGTTAATAACCTTAACAGCCCAGACTGGCACGAGAATGAGACAATCTTTATGTGACCAATATTGATCAACAGGTTGCTTTTGTAGACTGCTATTGGTCAAGTTTCCACCCTGTCCAAATATATTCTCCAGTGCAGTGGGAGTTTTTACCCAGGGAAGATTTACACTGTCTTAAATATCAACCATCTGGACCTTCAATCAAAACATATCAATAGTAGCCCTCAGTACTGAGAAACAGCCCAGACGGTTATAGGAAAATATCCACTCTTGGATGCTCTTGGACAGTTAAAATTTAGAGTATTTCTAGGTGCTACAATAGTTAGAGCTTTGTGCCTCGTAGACATCGCAAGATATAACACCCCATGGTTCTGTCAAATTTTATGATCAAAGCAGGTGAACTTTTAGCAGTATCAGTTATATTATTGACAGAAGAGGCGTGAGAAAAGTAAAAGTGCGTTACAGCTCCCAAAATTTCCTTCAGCCTAAAGCAACATTTCAGCTTCACCAAAGCTTCATCAGGCAATTGACCAAATAAGACACAGCAAATCATATGAAGATCTCAGCCTATACCCCCAAAGTAGATTGTGAGGAAGAGAAGGAATGCCATCATAGCATGGCAGGATGTGACTTGAGTGCTTTGCTGGAGCCTTTCTACCAGTTTGGGAGTCACAGCTCCTAATGTTCTAATTAACACTGGGATCACTGTAGACTTCACTGTCCACATCTGTTCCAGTTGTTCCTCCAGTCCCAGGCACTTTTACATCTTCTTGATGAAACTGGCAGCTGCCACATATACCACAACTGCCCTCTTCTGCTCCTTGTTGACCATCGTGTCAGGTTGGTTGGTTTTGCCATCAGCTGTTAGTCTCCATCTTAAAGTCCCACATGATCCTGTCTTCGTTGTTCTCAACTACTTTCGGTGGTGGGGACTGTCTCAGGAGCCTCTTTGCACTGTCTGCACCTGAAGTCCTGTCTGCTGTGGTAGATACCTGCCTCTATGGTTCTGGTGCTCTGAGCTTGTTCTTATGCTGCCAGAAACAGATCATCTGCGCTGTCTAGCAGACCAAACTGTTCTTGCCAAGAATGGGATTTCTTAATGTCAGAGACCTACTGCCAGTGGTACATCCCATGGGGAAACTTCTCCTCCTATGGCCATCTTTCTATCCTAGCTGGGTATCTGATGAGTGATAGGATGTACATGTTGGATCTTATTGCTGCTACTGAGCTAGCTTCTCAGCCCTTGTTTTACCCTCTGGAGGTATCTGACTGTTGCAGACCTCCTTGCATCCTTATCATAGCTCTATTTGGATTGCAGGATAAGCTGTCCATTACACTATCTTGCTTTCTCGTAACTTCACCCCCTCAGTCCACATCTCCTCCTCTCTCTTTGCGATTTTACTTTCTAAAGGTTCAGGAACTTTGACTGATTGGTCAAGCATGCTACCTGTCAGTTTTAAATAATACAAACACGTTTTGCTTGTAGGTTTGCAACCCATGGAACAGCAACAAAGTCTAAGCAACATTCAAATAGAATTTTAGAATGTCACGCTTTTGATGCTTCAGGGGACAAGTTTTCTTCATCTCCCTGTTGTCTATCTGTCGGAAAGTTTCTGTAGGTTAGATTTAAACACGCTTGAATGAGTCCTTACCAGCCCAGTGACTAGTGACTGGAAGTCTGCTGAAGTGTGCATGGTCTTCTATAGAGCAGAAAGTCCTCAGAACGTTGATCCAGGCCCACGAACATGTCTGTTGTATGTTCTCTCTCCATGTCTAGAAGCACAGTGAGTAGTAGTATTACCAACTACAAAGACACACTGTCATCAGATACCTCTGGAGATTAGACAGATGCCTCTGCTAGTTTTAAAATGTTATCTTTACCGCTGTTGGGACAATAAATAATTATGCAGTCAGGGCAACTGAAGCAACAGCCGGGATGATATTATTAGTCATGTCATATTACACGCTATTCTATACCTAACGTAAACATAGGAGGCCGAGGGGAGAGAAGACAGAGTAACTAAACAGTTTAATAAATGTTATCCATGTGCTAAGATTCATGGGAATGCCAGTAAACTGAGCACTACTTTTCCAGTGAAATCCAGACTGCTGAAGAATGAGGAGTGGTGTCACCTGGATGTAGGCAGTATTTTGTACCAAACTCTAGAAGCAGCAGTGGAGCTAGAGTCAATTTTGCACTGTGGTACTGCTGGCTGTAGGTATACTACCACCCAGGCATCAGAGAAATACGGCACTTCTACTTCATCTTCATTACTTCGTCTTCTATACAAGCTTAAATGATAGTCCAGGGATATTCTGTGGTCTTCTTGTGTCAATACAGCTCAAAAAAGGACCAAAATGTACAGTGACTGTCCTCTTTGTTTTCTAAATTTGTTTGCAACAACATGAACCACACTGGTTCACAGGGCAGCATGTTCCTTCACTGCTAGTTTATAACATAAACACACAAGTGGTAGTTTTACTTAGTACACTGTCCTGCTGTCATAAATACACACTAATCAACAAATGTATATTTATACACAGGTGACATAAACATGGTCACCAACAAATGCTCTACAGCTAAGTAACATTTACGTCAAACTGTGTTTTAATTACATTATACTATAATTACAGAGTTCTTTTATTTTGATTTGTTATGGAAATGATGACAAAGGAAAAAAAATACAGAATCACAACAGCATTATTCTTTAATAAACATTTTTGCTGATGATGTTTGAATTTGAATATGCTTTTTTTTTTTTTTTTTTGCTAGGGTTTTTCTTGTTTTTTTGTATTTTACAAATGTCCTCACCAATTTGCAAAATTCAATAGTGGACCCACTTATCCCAATGGGAAGCAAATTGTTCCCATTTATGACTCACAAAGGTTGTTATCTTCTCTATTTTATTACTGTCCGTTGGAATGTCCATTTAACCTGTCTTGAAGTATACAACCATAAAATCGAGTCTTACTTTCGAGGGGCATTTCACATTCAAATGTCCTGTAGGGCACTGTGTGGCTCTCTCCAGAAATATTTGGTTACAGAACATTTCCAGTAAACATATTAATGGTTTGCATTTTGATTAATATCAGTATGGTTTTAGATGTATTTTTGTTTTTTGGCAGAATGTTATTGCATCATTTGTTTTCATGTCTGTGTGGCACAAATAACTATGAGGACAAAGTCGCTTGAAATTTATACTCAACAGACACAACATTAAAATGACCTGCCCAGTATCGTGTAAGTTCCGTCTTGTGCCATCTGGCCTGTCGTTGGGTGATACAGCACCTGTGAGGGTGTCTCATTTCCTGTGTTGGTAGATGATGGGGTCCCACAGATGCTACATCACATTGGGATCTATGGAGTTTTAAGGCCGGGTAGGTAACTTTGGCTCTTTGTCATGTTTCTCAAGCTGTTTCTGAGCTTTTTCTTCTGCATGCTGGGGTGTGTTTTCCTGCTTTTGAAGGCTGCTGTTGCCAGGGAAGGTGCTTGGTCAGCAAAATTTAAATGGGTTAAAGTGAAGGTCAGGACCTGAGTTTTCTCAGCAGACTATTACTTTGTGACAGGAAAATTTATTTTATTCAGTCACCTGTCCACTAGTTTTAATGTTACCACTGATTGGTGTATCATCCATGAATCTGCATTTGTACACTTTACATTATCAGTGAGAGGTACTGTATCTGATATGAATTTACTCAAAGCAATTACATGATTAAAAAGAAATGTAGGGAGATTTTAAATGGAAGGTGATGAACTTTAGAAAATGTAAAGTCTTGATTTTCATTTTGTATGAACAACAGTGGAAACCAAGGGATGCCAGTAAAGGTAGAAAAATACACTGAAATTTCTTTTTAAAAAAATAGCAGCATTGTGAACATATTGTTATAGTTACTACATCTGTTATTAATATAACTGCAATATAATAAAATAGCACAATAAAAAATGTACTGGTAAGGTGCTTTAAAGCCCTTGAGTCTTTAATTTGCAAGATTTGTGTGTTTTTAGAGCGTAAAATGTTGCACAGTTTCTGACATGTATTTTTATATACAGAAGCATGAATATTCCTGAATATTCCCGAGGTTTAATGCCACTACAAAATGCCTTTGTTGAGTACCTTGGCAAAGCTTTGAAGCAATAATCTCTAATGTAGATCAGAAGCTTCCTTGTTTTATGGCACTTATCCAGGTTGTTTTTTCCTGACTTGGTTGTGTTGTATCTACTCTCAGATGTACGTCGCTTTGGATGAAAGCGTCTGCTAAATGAAATTGTAGAACTGTAGAGTTGCAGAATGATCTTCAGTGACTCACATCGATGACTTAGACTCACATCTACTTGTATTAAGTCACAGATGTATTTTAAGAAACCCAGGTTTGATTGGAGATCACCTGCTCCCCTCGATCTGACTCAACCTGCTCAACATCACATTTCTCTCCTTGGAATCGAAACACTCTATTGAACAGACAGTAATGCTGACAGCTGTTAAGACTGGCTGCAAGGGCAAGACAGGATTCATGGGTGAACTTTACAGAAACAGTCTCCCAGTGTCTCCTCGCTGCTTTATGTTTCAGGAATAAAGATGTGCATCATCTTATGTAACTCGTGGAAACCTGTAACAAAATCCAGATCCATTCAATGCCATTATGTCATTTGATAGGGATGTTTCTGTATTTTCCAGGGAGCAGGACCCCACATGGAAATTTGCCACGTTAAGTCTGAGGATCTCCAGCCAAGAAGCTGAAGAGCGAAAGATGATGCAACCAAATGGATCAATACAGGGTTCGTAGCAATGGCTGGGAAAGCTATCTCAATCTTGACTTTGAGTTGCAGCGTTTATTTGGTAAGTGCATCTATAAAGTTTTTATCATAAGCAGTAGCTCAGAGAAGTTTAGGCTTGCAATATCATGAGCTTTGATGTCCCCGCTGCCTTCTGTTTAAATAGCACTGCATCCTGCTGGATGGGGATTTTCATACTTCTTCCAACTTTCTGTCACAATCATGAACCGCTGCCTCCAGAGGCTGATAAAAGATGTACTCTTGGAGCTCCTCCTCACTCTACAAGCCAGTCTGGATTACATTTAAATCTTTGAAGTAGATTTTGCTAGCATGATTATGACAGTGTGTTCTGTGCTCCTTCAAATTACGAAACCTTTTTCTGGCAGTATACAGACATGCATCTCTCCCGGGAGCAGATATAAGCTACAGAATGACTTCTATCAAAGCTTGGTGCTGAAAGTTTAACCCGAAAAGCTAAATAGTGAATCATCTATGAAGAAATGTACTCAACAAACATGCAGCATTAGGCACGTCTCCATTTAAGATTGGTACTAAACATGAAATGGGATGGAATACAGCTTCAGGACATGGAAAGAGATAACACAAAATGGTGAAGAACAGATTGGGGAATGTTCAGGCAGAGAAATTACATATGAGGCAGACAGGAAAGTAGGGAGAAGAATGGGGGAAGACCTGCAGCAGAGGGCCGTGAGCTAGAATCAAACCCAGGGCGCTGCATCTGGGACTATAGCCCGCTGAACCTGTTGTCTCGGCCCCACAAACGTAATTTTGATGAGCTGAACTGACAACATAATGTTTGTACCTGCATCAACTGAATATTATCTATAACAGAAACACATGAAAAACTAAATCAAGTTGAGATAACTTTGTTAAATGGTTTGATACCTTAATTTTTATTCACCTTGAGTTCAGGATTTAACATGCCTGGACAATTTCAGACGGTTAACACCGTTGATTAAAGTATCTTTAATTATAGAGGAAAAGCTCATTCTTGTAACTCATTGTATTTTATCACTTGAGCATAATTTCATTTAGAACTCAAAAAGACTGATGCAAACTGTTGGATGGAGCCAAAATATTAGTTGTTAGGATGTAGAATGGGCTCATGCATTATATGAGGAACAAAGCAAGGTGAAAATTGCTCCAAAAGCTCCGTATATAAGCTGTGTTTTACGCCGCAAACAGAGCATGCAGTTAAAAATCCTGCAGCTGTAAAAAGACAGTATAGCTCTGCTGCGTGGCCTATTAGTCTCTGGGGCATCTTACATCTTAACAAGGTCTAACCCGAGTGAATGACAAAAGTTTACACACCTGGTGGCAATTATACTCATGCAAAGAGGCCGTTATAGAAGGCTGAGTGTGTGAGTTACCCGTTGAGACCCCTGGTTGTGGATTTTGGGGGCAGAGCTAAATTCAAATCCGCTCTGCTTTAACACACGCCTCATTTCAGCTGCGCCAGTCTGCTCCAGGTTCCTGCGCAGAGCAGGAACACACACAGGATGCTGCAGGAGGAAATAAAGTAGCTTTTGTTCTGATTTTTTTTTCTTGGAAATATGATGTTTCCCTGCAGAAATGATGGATGCAATAGACTCCATTGATCCATACAGCCGACCAGCGCGCAGGACGCAATGGATAGTCAGCACTCTGGCGTACCACTACGGACTGGACCGGGGAGTGGAGAACGAAATTATAGTCCTGGCCACCGGCTTGGATCAGTATTTACAGGAGATTTTCCACCACATGGACTACCAAGGTGGAGGCAAAATCCCCGTGGAGGACTTTAACATCTTGTGCGAAGTTCTGGGACTGAACAAAGACTCGGAGGACACAGAATGCGCCGGAGTTTTGGATAACCTACCCAGCGAGCTCACCTTCAGGCACTTCCACGCAAAACTGTGCGGATACTTCAGCACCAAGGCCGGGTGTCAGTATGAGAACGGTCGGCTGCTGGTCGGGATGGACAGCGAGCACATAGAGACTCAGATCCGCCTCAGGAGCCCTCTGAAGCGGCGAGAGAAGCTGCTGTCGGTGGGAGCCGGCGGCCGGTCCTCCCCTTCCCCGGAGGGACGGCACGCCTCCGGCTGCAGGCTCGGCTCCTGCACCCGGGAGTGCTACGAGGAGATCGTGGCCCTGGAGGAGGCGGAGGACCGGATCACCAAGCTGGAAGATGAGAACGCAAGTTTGAGGGAGCTGATTGAGGACATGAGAGCTGCGCTTCAGAGCAGTGATGCCCGATGTTTGGCTCTGCAGGTGAGAGAGCTGGAGCTTCGGTTCTGTGCGTAAAACTTCAGGCCTTAACAGGGGAAATCACCAAACTTTAATAGAGGTTGCCTCCAATCAACTACCGCCACCAACACCCAATGCTGTTATTAATGTCTTATGCATGAGCTATAAAGCATTAATTAATGGTTTATAACTGCTAATAAAGTTTTTAAAAATGCTGCTTCATTAGAAATAGTTAGGATTACTAACAGGTAGCATGTGGCCCCAAACCCAGAGGGACCCCAAGGGCCACAGATTTATCTCTGTCCGCTGGATGTGGCCATTTTTATTAGTTACAAACAGATTAGATTAGATTAGATTAGATTAGATTAGATTAGATTAGATTAGAGTAGATTCAACTTCATTGTCATTGTACAGAGTACTAGTATAGAATAGTAATAGAATAGAAAAGAAATACTTTATTGATCCGCAAGTGGATATTCTGTTGTTACACTAGCAGAAAGAGTAAAGAGACCTCCACCACAATAGAAAAGATATAAAATGTAATATATGTATGAGAGAAAATATGCCAAGATACAAATGCACAATAATGAGTAAAATACGCTATGAATAGAAATGTGCTGAATTGAAAAGTGCACCATAAAGTACTCGAAAATGCAGTTTAGCTTCTAACCGGAAGAGCAAAGCAGCAGTAAAGAGCATTATTTACAGTTTGGTATATACAATATGTTACAGTATAAACAGAATGAGCAGCATGGACAGAGCACGATGAACACACTAATATATAAATATATTCATACAATATAAAATAGATCTTTGAAATCTGCAGGTAGAGATAAATAGTGGTATGAGCAGAATAAACTGCATAAATTGCATGAATAGTATAAACTGTACAAACAGTAAAAACAGGATTAATGCTGTGAGATATATCCAGTATATATACAGGAATAGTATAAACACTATAAACAGGTCAGGTATTAAGGCATTTACACCACTAAATATCATCTAAGATGATTCATGGATTAGTACACCTTATGAGACTTTATTTTGAATACAAAAGCACAAGTTAAAACATCTTAAGTATTGGGCTGGTACTGGTTGTACAGGACATAATGGGAACTTTGCAAGGTTTGTATTCAGACAACAGTACAGTCGTGGGTCAGTGTTTCAGCCCTAGTTTTCTGCAGTTATAAATGTTCGTAAGATATTAGGTTTTTAAGATGCTCCATCAGGTCTGTAGATTCAAGTATTACTAAGCTGTTGCACAGATTCCAGCCCACGCTCCCTGCAGCCCCTTTAAGACAGTAAGTGGTCTTTGTGGGGGTGTTGAACTACAAGTGCATGCTGGAGGAAGGTAAATGCAGCTGCAGAGCATTTCACTATTCATAAGTGTTCACGGCAGTATTTATTCATGTTAAATTAAAGCATTACTTACAACTTATAACCCCTTTACAAGGACCGAGAAACCCCATTACCTGTTGCTTATAAATCACTGCCATTCCCAGATGCAGACATGATATCATACCCTTTAATAACACTAATAATACTGACTAAAAATGACAAGCTAGTGTAACTGCTTCACACCTTTTAAATGAATGATTAACTGATTTAAGAAATCAATAATACAAGTATTAATCATAGGTGAAACATTCCTTGCTTAGTTAAATATTCTCAATTAGAAAATCCATGACCCTTTGTTGATAATTTTATTAACATTTACAACTGCAAAATTAATGTTTATTAGAAAGCAAAAAGTCCAATATCCTTCAATGATTACTTTTAACTGCTGATCACTGTTCAAAAGTTGCTCTTATTAGTGACTTACAAGTGATCTATAAATAAATCCCTTATTTTCGGATATTAAATCTTATTGATATCGTTCTTGCTCAGCCATATTTCTGTAATTTTAGGGATTATCTTGATCTAGTCACCTCTTGTTGTTCCCTTTTCTTCAGGTAGGACTGTGGAAAAGCCACTCCAAACATAAACCAGAAGACGGCTGCTTCCTTGCCCACCAGAAACAAGCTGCCCAGAAAAGTGTGGCCAGCAACAACCTGAAAAGCAGCACCTACACAGAGCTGAAGAGCTTGCAGAACATCATCCACGAGATCGAACTGCTTCGTAGCTCGAGAGACCTTCAGGTGGAGGAAGCCATGCTGTCTAATCAGAGACTGGAGCAGGAACTGTGGAGCTCTAAAGAGGCCGTGGCCGCTCTGGAGGACTGTAACCGGGCTCTGAAGAGGGAGCAGGTGGGCATGAGGAGGAAGGTGGAGGAGGCCAGGCAGGCGCTGGTCAGTGGACTGGGGAAAGTGAAGGAACTGGAAGCCAAGGCCAGTCATGTGCCAACACTGCAGAGGCACATCCTCCAGCTGGAGTCAGAGCTGCTCTTCTACAGGTAAAAACAATGGAAACTGACATCCACATGACAGATTCTGGCATGTACAAACACTGCTTTTTAGAATGCTTTGGCAGTAGTATAATAAGACACATTGCCACAGTTTAGGAATTTGCCAAGACTCCTCGGCACCCACTGCACCATCTTGACTGAGTTGCCATTTTATTCAGACATCGTGTTTAACCGGATTTTTGTTGGTTTGGAAAAGTTGGAGCAACAGATGCTTAAAGCAGTTTAAAGTGTGTGTATTTAACAAACATGTTGAAGGCATTTATACGGTGCTTGCAACATATTCAGTTTTGAAATCCTGCTTTCAAGTTGACAGTCCTTTTCATTGCTACATTTCTTGGTGTGTTACATCCACCAGTTGTCAGTCAGCAGAACAGCCTGAAACCTGTAGCAAGAATGTGTATCATTGCCAGCGTGTTTGTGCCCATCACAAACAAATGATAAGAAACTTGACATGGGAGTGAAAGGCGTACAGTCATTTGAATGAAAGCTGTGCACCTGACACATAAGCCAACAAAGTTTTCTGGCTTGTGGGTTTGCTTCTGCGCTGTGGCCTACTGCACGTTTGCAGGAAAGGAACAACCACAAAGAGACACAAAATACTACAAAGAGACACTAAAGTACCACAAAGAGACACAAAAGAACCACAAAGAGACATAAAACTACAACAAAGAGATGCAAAACAGCTACAATTACACAGAAAACCTACCACAAAGAGACATAATAACAACAGAGACACAAAACTACCAGAAAGAGACACAAAGCTACAATAAAGAGACACAAAACGACCACACAGAGACCCAAAACCACCCCAGAGAGACACAAAACTACCACAAAGAGTTGCAAAATAGCCACAAAGTGGCACAAAGCAGCCACAAAGAGGCACAAAACAACAACAAAAAGAGACAAAACCACAGTAGACACAAAACTACAACAGAAAGATGCAAAACTTCCCCAGAGAGATACAAAACAACCATAAAGAGACAAAAAGCCTATCTTGTTTGCAGCTGGTGTCATGTGTGATGTCATGTAGACATATTTTTTCTAATAGTTTCATATTGGAAGAATATTTTGGGGGATTTTTTTCATTGCAATACTGCCGGTTGCCACTGGGGAAGTATGCACCTGGGTTGAGTGCTATGTCCAGTATCGAAACATTTCTTTATAGCATTTCTAGTGACCACTGACACTTAATAGCTATAGTCTATAGCGATAAAGATACCAGACCTGTGTAAATTTCAGTGTGGAACCAGGCTAATTCTACATGGTCAAAGCCTAAATATACCTCAGTATGCTTCAGAAGGCTTGTTGCATCATCTCTCAACACCTAAAACCACCTTTTTAACAGCTGAACAGAAGTTGCATGGAAATATTGTTGTAACTTTCCAAGCCACCAATCCCACAATCAGATTTTTGCACCAATTGGTCTGGTGTTTGGAGACAAGTAGGCAAGATTTCCTCCATCTTCCAACTTCTTCCACCACCGTAGGTGTGTACAGCTAAGCACACAATGACAAGTTTTCTTTGAGAAGCATCCATCCAAAAGTCTGATCTGCTATTACCATTTGTGGAAGAACCAGAATTTTTGGAGAGAGATCGAATAGGCAGTTCGGCAGCAGGTGTAAAGGTTTTTGGCTTTGGACGTCACATTATTCAAACTAACTTGTATGAGACGAAGAAAGGGTCACTGAGGATAGTGAAGTCCTGACTTTTTTTTGTTGTCTGGAAACTTTTACGAAATACAATTTACAGACAGGAAACCAAATAAAGAGAGTAAATATGAACAAATAGCTAGAACAATAGCAAGATTTCCATCAAAACATAGTGCAGATTTAACAGAATTTTGAGAAAATACACAAAAACACCTGCTTTACTAAATGCTACATGATGCCAATTTCTGTCCAGTATCATTGGTTGCTTGAGCTGATTGGCCAAGATAGACAGCTGATGGAGTTAATTCTCAGCAACATGATGTGATTAAAAAAATGTTGTTTTTTTTTTGCTTTTACATTAGTGTTGGGTAGACGCTTGGAAAGAAATACCCCTCCAAATTTACAGACAGAGAACATAAATTACACATAAACCTCTATTAGGTTCAATCACTGGTCAAATCCTGAGCAAAACAAGTGTCAGGCTGTTCACCGTGTCATGTGAAACAAAGGTTTGGTTTGGCAGGTTATTGCATTTGGGGGGGCCTTTGTGGCTAGAATCAACCGTAATGAATTATAATTCCCTCTACAGTAGAATAAAATGACTCTGTTTACCTCTGGCTTCATGCCTGGAAAGCTCTGCCATGCTATTTGTGAAGGCTTGATGTGGTTTACTGTTCTAATTTTCAGACTAGTTGTGCTTTAGTTTATTGAACGGGCTTCATGTGTGGCAGGCTGGTCCTGCCTGAGTGCCGCTACTGTTGGGAACTATTCATTTTGGTGGAAGTAAGGGTGTAATTGGACTTCTAAAGTACAAAGCCCTTGGTTTAATGTTTATCTCTGTGTCTGTAGTCTCTGCGCCAACCATATAATCAGTGTCTGCAGGTCTGGCTTTCTTAGATAGCAGATGTCTCTAAATGCTTGTAACATCTACATAATGCTGCTATTATGGAGTCTAAGACAGAGTCATGGACAACTGGATCTGTAAAAGTAAAGTCCCTACCACTACCTGATTCTAAATAACACATTTAGCAACCACAATAACTTTGCTTTAACCCTAAATTCCACTAATCTATGCAGACTGCATTCCAAAGTCTTTTCACTGCCCTTCCATTGATGCCCTAATGGCAAATAATTCAACACCACAAAGGCAAGAGAAAGCGCCATTGAGTGAAACCTCAACAGACTGACTGTTCTCATCAGTCTCCGCTCACTTCTTTCTCTCTGCTCCCAGATGAACAATACCACATAGGCTCCCCCATCCTATGGATCTTAGCAACTGAGCCCCATGAATATTTCCCCAGAAAGCCTGAATGCTTGCTTAGTCACATTCTATCCAAGGACACTGTTAGAGAGGAAAGTTCCAGGTGAGGTGTTATTAATATTTGAGTAACATGTAGTGACTTTTTGGCCTCTTTTTTATATGTCTGAATCCAAAACTCTGCATTTAGTTTAATTACTCTTGCAACATGCTGTCTCAGTGTAAAATGTCACGGATCACATGGGTTTGGAGATTCAGTGGTATGTCAGTATGTTTTCGTGAAATAATCGACAGTGACTTTATTCCCATGACTTGTTTTAAAAATGCTGAACTGTAAAAGATCCAGAAGGCTCCTAGTTTAACTCCTAACCTGACATGATATCAACACGTTTTTGATTTTGAGGCATTTAAATGAGTTGTCTGACACTTAGAAAAAAACACACAAGTTGCTCCATATTGCACCAGGATTCTTGTTGAAGTGGTGGAAGATTCCAAACTTTGTGCTGCTTTTGGATGCTTTGATAGTAAAACAAAAACAATATGGAATAACATTCACAGTTGAGAATCTATCTTACAATATTTTACTGTTACAAGTGTACTGTATCTATGCTACTAGCTGACTATCAGACAAGCTAGGCTACCCACCAGGTAAAAAAAGCTTTACATTTTTGTTAATTATTTTATTTTATGTAGTGTGTCCTGGGTTAAACCGTATCTATACATTTCTCTAAGATTATGGCTAAAGTTGCATCATTCATCTTTCATTTTCTATACCCCACTTTATCCTCTGTAGAGTTGCGGGGACTTAAAATTTGAATATTAGCAAACTATTTGATTACAAATGTAATTAAAAACCAAACAATGAATCCTGGCAAAAATGTATGTGTACTTCAGTGTGTGTTGGAATTGTGGCTTTTTATTAAATTAAATTTCAAATCTCTGAACAAAATTCTGTAACAGAAGCCACCAAACAGTGCTTTTAGAATGCACACATAGAAATGAAATATGTAGACATGCTGTGTAATTAACCCTAGTCAGACATAATCTTGTATTCCAACAGCTGTGATGGAGCTCAGGACTCAATCTGAAGACAATCACTGTGTAAAAAATATTCAATTATGGATTATAACCTGTGACTTTATGTGTAACCTAGTCTGACACAGTTGGATTGTTGTCAACTTTAACATTAAAGTTCAGCCATTTAGCTCACATGTTCAGATACCATTATCACGTATCTGGCATTTGTATACAGTGAAACAGCTGGAAAATCAGTGGAAAATTCTGCAAGGTCTGATCATTTTAACAGCACAGAGACGTCCTGTCCTGATAGACATTAACCAGACTCTTAACCAGAGTAGCGCAGATACCATGTTGATGCATGGCTGCAGAGAACACCAGCAGGCAATGAGAAGTCTATATCTATATAAAAAACAAAAAAATCCAGTAATGATAAAATGAAATGCAAATTTTAATTGGCAGCAAAGCCAACAAGCATTGTCTTCAGAAATATGGAGCTCTTCCTGTACTGATTGATTTTTCTGTTTTTTAGCATTTGGTAATGTTCAGTTTCTCATCTACAAAATCCCCTTTTAACTTTCCATCAACTTCCCAGCAGAGGTCTGTTTGGTATGAAACTTCATCGGTGTGTGGGTGTTGTTGCATAACATGTCTGTGATTGCTTTGGATTGAATGCGAGAAGCGAGCAGAGAGTCAGATGGGAGCCGCGCCTTCAATGGGACTTAATCAGCACAGGAAAGTCTTTGTGTAGCTGCGATCGTCTGAAAGTGTTACTCTCAATTCTGTATTTCTTTATAGCTCCAGAAGGTAAAAGGGAGCCTAAATCAGTCACTGCAGTCTATAGAGCTCAGTGGGCCAGAGGGATTAGACAATAGGAAGCACAGCGAGGGGAACAAAAAGAGATGAGGGGGAGGAAAGCCTACCATCTGGAGGAAGAAGCAAACACTCAACTGTTTGTTCATGAAATGATGGACATGTTTTGGAAAGCCTGCAGGAGAGGAATGGCTTCATTCATCTTTCCACCTTCTCTTTGTGCACCAAAGAAAAGACTTAGAGTGGGGAGTCAAAATCACCCATTTAAAGTGAACTTTGGTCATGTTTCATTCAGAGCTTCTTTAGTTTTATTATCCCCTTGATTCCTGGTGTCTCATTTTATGTAGTCCAGGAATTTCTAGACCGATACCCATGTGTCCTAAGTGTGCAAGTTTAAAACTCACTTTTCGTTTTAACAGCGTGCCTGCAGACTTCTTCTCTGTATGGCTCTAACCCCGGGCCCTCTGAAGGCAGGCCCCAGGGGAAGCATAATCTCCCGGCCTTTTCATGCTCCCTGCATGGTGCCTGGAGGCGGAGGGGAGAGGAGGGTCCTGCAGACCATTTATCTGCCTCGGCACAAGAGCTGCAGCATTGTGCGGAGCAGGTGCTGTCACGGCACTCCTACCCTTTAAATAACGTGGAAAGGACACACTCGAGGGATGTCTGTGGCATTCTGCTGCTGCCGTCTTACTGTTGTTCTTGAACAGCCTTCAAAAACCCCCACGCTGCCAAGTGGTCTCATTTTCACACTGAACTGCTGCCCCGCTCTGCCTCTCTCTGGTTTGAAGGTATGCTGACATCAGCAGAAATACATCACACACAAAATATCTTATAAACTCATGCCACCCACCCTCACTGGACTTTTCTCCCACTGCTTTTAATACCCTCGTTTGTTTGACTTCGGGTCTTTCTTTGCACTTTGCTTGCTAAGGAAAGCTTAACCACCCTCTGTAAATGTTACTCGCATTGGTTTTTGGATTAAGTTCTCAACTGGTGCTAAACAATAATCACATCCCTGAAGCTGCTTTATTTGCTCCTCAGAGACCGACTCATTGTGCGACCCAAGAGGACTTGATTAATAACTGTCAGCTATGTAAACAAGACCCCTCACCCGTCTCCGTCATGCTGCAGGGCAACCAACAAGCACAGAGCTTCAAGTTCAAGCTCAGGTTTACAGCGTGTCCTCATTTTTAACCTTTGCAGAGAAAAGAGACTGTCATTGACCGATGACACCTGAAAGAGGAAACTGCTCTAGCGGGAGCGGAGGAGGGTGAACATTGATGGGGGGATGTGTTTAATGGAAAGTTCACTTCGGTGTCACGCTGTGATAAACACTGGGAGGATTCTGGGTGTTCCTTCTGCATCAACAAACAGCAAGACGACCCCCACACAGGTCTAAAGAACTGCTTCAAACTTCTGCTAATAAAATACAGGATATTATCAATTAGAAATACTCTGATTTGGCACAATAGAAAACTTAAGATAGAAGTGATATTATACAAAATGCTATATCTACATCCACATTTAACCCCATTAAACAATATTGTGTAAGCACTTTACACTACCAGTAGCTTAAATCACACCAATAGTATACTAATGTAGGCATTCTAAAGTGGCACAGGATAGTATTTTTCTTTATTCCTTTATTTTACTTGAGCTTATTCAAAGTATCAGTCTAATTTTGTCTGCCAAAAGTTGCCTTTGATACAAGAATGTGATAAAAGATTAAAAAGAAATGCGAAACTGTTCTGCCTGTTCCACTTGTACTATACCTCCTCAAATACGATGAGTTTCTGGCAGCTACGTACGACTAAATGTGCCCTGATTCTCCGTCTGATTTATATCATATTCATTCAATTCTGTGTCCTTTTTTTTTTTTTTATGAAAGAGACAAAATGCGAATAGTTTTTAATTTTGTAGACTTTAACGCTGCATTAATGAAGTTTTTCTGGCACTTGAGCACAAATGACAATAACCAACACATTCTATTTACTTAGTAAATAGTTGCTTTTTGCACATCTAGCAGACGGAGAGCAAGATTTGCATTTAATCTGTCGAGTTTCATCTTTAGGCTCTGTTTTGGCCTTTGATTTCAGGTAAATACACAGCTTTTTAGGTGCTAAATGCTGTCACTAACAAAGCTGCCAAACCAAAGCAAAGTGCTGAGAGATGCTTAAATACTAAAGCTGAGGCAAACTACAAAATAATGCAATATTTCTCTTCAACTTAATCACTGTGAATGGCTCCTTTCACATTACATCCAACCATTTGACTTACTATTAATATAAAAATATTGATTAGTGCAGCTTTAACTTGTTTTTTGCACACATAAACACAACATATAGGTAATGAGTTCAGTTTGAAGTTTGACGACACTCATACTATGAGTCTGCAGTTCATTTTACCTTCCCTCTTTCTCAGGAAAAATGAGTAAATAAATAGATTTTTATTTTGGCAGGTCAAGCATATCCACGCTGGCATACTTGCAAGAGCTCTGTCTGCTGAAACGCTGATCAAATTTTGTCTGTGTCTGCTGCATCCCACAGTCTAACCGCTATCCAAGATGTCTGCCTGGACTACGTTCAGGTGTCAATGCTCATCCAGCAGGAATTCCCACAGTCAGCAGCACCACCAAAGTCCTTCATGGTGCCCCCCTGCTGTGGTAGTGTGTGATGAAGAACCTTTAAATATCATTTCTAGCGGCAAAAAAAAAAAAAAAATGGTTTTCATGTGACAGTTCAGAGGTGCCAGTGAAAGTCATTTTTACCCTCTGTGCATGACAAAGGCCTGATCCAGGAGCTGTGGTCTTGCTGTTGCGTTTTTGCACCGTTTATTGGACACAGGCTGCAGTCGTCCTCCAACCACTGTCAATTAAAGTGCAATTAGTCACACCGAAGCCTGCATTTGAAACAGCCTCATTCCAGAGTCCGAGCGTCTCCACGGCAACCAGCAGAGTTTTGTGTGTGTCCACGTCCGTCCGACTGCTGGCCGTCATGAACTAACTCCGTCCCTTCACGGCGGCCCCCACTGTAACCTAAACACAACTCGCTGATTGATTGTTTGAAATCATGCTGCAATTATTGAGCTGCAGCTGCAGAAGGAGAGCTGCAGCAGAATGCAGAGTATAATGTTGTCTTACGGCACAGTCTGCCTCGTGCCAATAGGATATAAGCTTGAGTGCTCTGTGACTTTTTTCCTTTTTTTTCAGGCTGCTGAAAATCTTTTCGAGATTTTCTCTCTTCTCTTTTTTTTCCCTCGGCAAGACATCATCATCTGGAAACACTTATTCTGTGATTTATGAAGGCCCCCTATTGGATTTCTTCCCAACACAAAGGAGCAGACAGCAGAAGAAACCTAGAGAACTCAAACCATTACACAACAATTGATCTGCCCAAACTGCAGCCTCAGGTTTTTTATCGGGAGCGAATGTTTGAATGTGAACCGTAACATAAGGAAATACATGAAATATAAACTAAAAGGAATACAGATTTTTTTTCATCGGCAGATAAAAACACATGTAACTGAGGTTAGAAAACTGTGTTGCACTTAATAACTTAGTTCCATTCAGTGTGCTTTTACCTCACGTCTTCCAAGCCAACTCCTGCACACTAATACTGCATTCTACCACTGACCCACTTTACTGTAAAAATGCCTTAAAGATACAATGTCTGGCTTCAATTACCCCACCCAGATTTGGCATACAACATCACAGGCCTCTATAAAATTATCATGGCGGTTGTAGATGTGGCATAATACACACTCCCTTGCGTTACATGATATGTTCTCTTTGATGTTGGAAATTGGATTTGACTCAACTTTTCTCATCTGTGCAAATTTGAAGGGTACTTTTAGCCCTTTAGGTCACTGTCATTCACTGTCACAGCAGCACAGAGGGGGGATCTGCAGAGAACGCTGAACTTACTGTTGCTCTTTTTTTTAGGTCGGAAGTGTCAAAGCTACAACTTCCAAGCAGCACCAGGGCTGAGCAGCAGCTGAGTGTTAGCGGCCGGCTGAACCAGAGATGCTGCCTGGACGCCCAACATGACCGCTGTTCCCCGACAGGGCGTGCCGTTACGACTCCGGACAAGAGTAAGACCTTTTTTAAATGCAGAATGTAGTGCTAATGTTAGCCACTCTATATGCTTTTCAGGTATTACCTTAAATGCAAGTCCCGGAGGCAATTTTTAAAAAAGTAAATACCAGGTGGCCACTCAAAAGGGCATGTACCCTGATTTTAAAGGTATTTCCACAGTAACCAAAGACTCTTCTAACCATATGGACCACAAACAGGTGTTGGAATAGACTGATCATCAGCCTGACTGATTTTTGGGGCCGATATTTGGCATTTTCCCAATTATCTGTATTGTTATTCTCATTTGATCTTGATTATCCATAAATTGGATGGACTATGTTGGGTCTGAGGTGGCTGTCTCTCTATGTCTGCAGTCATTCTGTGGTCTCAGAAATGCCTCTCTAGCAGAAGCTGAAAAAACGTAAAAAGAAACGCAAGCCATCACCACAAACAAGAAATTTACTGCTTTCCCAGTGGCTAAGGCTACGCTACGGATAGCAGCTAAGTTAGAAACAAACATAGATTACTACTGAGTCTGGCTAATACAAATGATAAAGCAGAGAAAGATTTAAAAAAAAACAAACAAACAGAAGAACAACGGATGGAAATGCAGGAGACTAATTGTTCAATCTCAAATCGATCGATCGATTTGTAAACAGCAGAGAACACCTTATCATCCTGTGATATTCTGATATCATCACTCCTATTTCTAGGAATTTCCTTGAAAATGAAGATGCCTAGTTTTGAATAACAGATTCCTTGCTATCATTTTTAATGTACATCTGGTCAGAAATATCAGTTTTCAGTCTTTCCTGATGACCAGTAATCTGCGTCAATATCGGCCCTGAAAAACCCATATCAGTCGATTCCTAGTCTGGTGCATGAAAAGCAAAAAATCCTGTGTCTCAGATAAAATGTTTCTCACAATCAATTGAAGGCAGCACTGCTAGAGGCTGGCTATGAATTGCACAACATTCATCCCATTTGTTTTATTGTTTTTTAAAACTATATAGAAAATACATATTTACACTACCATTCAAAAGTTTGAGGTCACCCAGACAATTTCATGTTTTCTGTGAAAACTCACACTTTTATTCATGTGCTAACATAATTGCACAAGGGTTTTCTAATCATCAATGATCCTTTCAACACCATTAGCTAACACAATGTAGCATTAGAACACAGGAGTGATGGTTGCTGGAAATGTTCCTCTGTACCTCTATGGAGATATTCCATTAAAAATCAGCCGATTCCAGCTAGAATAGTCATTTATCACATTAAGAATCTCTAGACTGTATTTTTGATTCATGTAACATTATCTTCATGGAAAAAAATGCTTTTCTTTAAAAAATAAGGACATTTCTCTGAGTATTCAACTGGATAAACTGTTTATGCATCAAGCCTCAATTACTTTTTACATCTGGCAATATCTGTCACATCTGTGACACTATTAGAGTAATTATGATGATGGTGTGTGATGGTGTCTAGTGGAGGAGCAGCTGTTTCGGTCAGTGGAAGGTCAGGCAGCCTCGGATGAAGAGGAGGACAAGTGGACCAGTGATCAACAAAGACGAGTAGATGAGGTGAAGAGGATCCTGACCAGACTGTCCTGCTGTGGGGAAAGGTACAGAGCATCCATAGAGGGTTGTTCCATCTAAAATCATCAGGGTGTTCCAGCTTGACCATTTCTGATTTGTTTGAAGCTTTTTTTTTTAATCATTATGGATATTTACAGGGATATCTTGAAACTTAGACTGATATATCAAGGACTTTCTGAGATAATTTGAAAAAAAAAAGGCTTTCATCATCTTTTTCACACATTGAAATTTGATCCTGGACACTATCTCAGGAACTAATAAAGGTAAAGCAGAGAGGTGTTTATACAGAAATGAAAATACATTGCTACAAAACATTATTCAGCCATTAAACAATTTCCTATAACCACTTATTCTTTCAAGGTTCGTGAGGGTTCATGATCCATAAAAACTATCTAATGTCAAACACAGGGCTAAAACATATCTAAAATAAAGTATCAAATGTGTCTTTATGCAAAAGGCTCAGGGATTAAGAACAAAATCTAAGCAATGTTGTGAAGGCCTGATCCAAGACACACTTGGAAACATGTTCAACTAATTACTTTAGCACTAAACAGTAGATTTGCAGCTATAGTTGTTTCTACTAGTGTGTGAAATGTTGCCATGTCGCTACAGAATTTAAATAAGGACACCAAAAACTAATGCTTATTGTTGCTCAAAACCAACATGCCATGAAACACATCATTCCCCCAACATTCTTGACAGCTACTGTAGCTCCCAGCTTCATTAACTTCTAGTTTTCTGCTATGTGTTCCTAACCAGATGTGATGACAAGGCATTCAAGAAGCTGATGTCTAACTTCGGGAGCTCGAGAAGCGAAGAAAGCTGCAGTGCCGTGGTGGAGCTCTTGGAAAGGGTGACCAGGTTGCATAAGCAGCTGGAGCTGAAAGAAAGCCAGGCAGAGATAGACATGGACCAGGTACGAACCACCTCTGACCACCATCACACCAGAATGAACTCCTGCTGTGTCCTCGGACCCTGTTCTGTTGGATCCGTTTATATGAAAACGATCTCTCTGGCCAAAGTTCTGCCTTGCTCTCCATCTTAAGTCATTTTGTGGCTTTGTGCACAGTGTTAAACTAGATTAGAGAGGACTGGTTAAGGTTGTTATGAAAGTGGAGGGCTTCAAAGGCAGAAACCACAGCTAATGGTATGATCGTGCAGCTTCCACCTAACCGAACCACCAGCAGCGGCTACAGAGCCTCCCTGTGTGTGCATGCGTGGGTGTGTTTGCAGCTGTTTCTCACTGGAGCCGACCACAGAAACACTCCAACCCACTTGTCACCGCATGACACTCAGATGTATCATGAATTAAAGCTCTCTCGTTACACTCGAGTAGTATTTTCACAACACAGGAAGACGGGCAGGAGGGGAACCGTGACGTAGTGCGTTCCCAGAACATCTCAGCACTCAGAGAGGAAAAGTTAAAACTAAACAAAGTCCTGACTGTGAGGCTTTGTTTATGAGCAGGATGTGTGGGGTGAGACCTTTGTCCTTCAATGCGCTATGACGTAAAGGTGAGCTGCAGGGACTTTCAACATTTTGGAAGGAAAAACCACAAAATGTGGACTTAAACTCGATACAACCCATAACATATGACTCACATTTACACTAGGTATATTTATTTTGTGCTAAGATGTTTAGCAGGCCTACAGGGTGTCATTTTTACATCTGCAAAAGTGACATATCCCACTGCTCTTGGAATCCTGTCAAATTATGTACAGTCCAAGAACATATCTTGACAAGCTCTTTTGCGAACAAGTATAATGTGTATATCCAAAGTCATTAAGTGCCACTGAGCTCCAATGTTGTCCAAAAAAATCTCTTCTGTGAGTCTCACAGTTGTACTGGATAACATGTTCATTAACTGACCTCCATCTGCACCATCCTGTTGTTGGAAATACTAAAATGTGTATCAATCTGCAGCTAAAATTAGTCCCTTTTGATTGTGCCTTTTCCTCCTGTTTGGGCAACGTTTGAAGAAAACTGCAGTGCCAAAGTTTCTGTAAAACTAGTCCGAAACCTCCACTGGTTAATGCAAGTCCAACCCTTTCCAGTCACTCTGGTTATACATGTCTTCTAAAAATTTCCCCAAATTCATTACAAAATACTAGTATCCTTAATATATATATATATATATATATATATATATGGTGATGTTTTATTTATTTATTTATTTTGTCTGCATTTGTTCTCATTGTTTAACTCCACAAAAGAGGTGTCAACATTGTATGAGATTGATGCATATTTTAGTCTTGCAGCCAAATATTTTTTTTGTTTTGGTGATGTTTTAAACAACTGCATGTTCCTCTAAGACAGACCACATGCCATGAATCAGGACTGTATTTAGGACTGCTGTATCTTCCAGATGAAGGACTCCCTGATGCAGGAGCTGCAGCAGAAGGCTGAGGAGACGGAGCTGCTTCAGATGGAGCTGCAGATGCTGGAGACAGAGAGGGTTCGTCTGTCGCTGGTGGAGGAGAAGCTTGTGGACATCCTGCAGCTCCTCCAGCAGCTCAGAGACCTGGTCAGTCACAGTTTCAGGATATCTATGTTGACTTTACTTCTGGTAGATTCTGTGAACTGAAGCGCCTACAGGAGGATTCTGTAGATGTGCATTTTAAGGCTCCCACATACTGTTATGATTTGTGGCGTAGTGACAAATCTTGTCAACAGCAGTTGGTCCATCATGTGAACTAAAATTCAAGGTAATGACAGTCATTTGTAGGTGAGAGAAGTCCACCCATGCTTTCGAGGAATGATTTTTTGAGGGGGACATCAGACGGGAAAACTGAATTTTCTGTTTGGATTCTCAGTCAGTAAGATCACGGTCATCTTTAGGGCTTCAGTAAAAAGCTGCTGGACTTGGAACCTTTTTGGTCCTTAAAGACATTTCAATTCTGGAACTTAAGGAGCATCTGGGATAAGATAAGACAAGACAAGATAAAATAAGATAGAAATTGACTTGCTTTTTACTGCAACTCTTAGAATTAATTAGTGTTGTTCCAGGACGAACTTCCGTATAGACATTAACTTTGTGATGCTTTTAGATTAAAACTTAGTTTGACCTGTTGAATCCACAAATACGGCTTACCTGCCAAGTAAGACGTCACAAAGTTTCCCTTCTTTTGTGATCTAATCCAAACAATGTGACAACCAGCAAGTGAAAGGTTTTGAAGTCACAAGAGTCGTTTTTAAAAAAACTTTCTCTCTCGTTTCAGAACGTCTCTCGGAGGTCTCTCGGGAAAATCCTGCTCAGCACGTTGGAGTCTTGCAGCGACCCGCAACACGGTTAGTCGAGCTGGTGACGCCCAATAAAATCAATACAAGCCCTGTGAAATGCAACGATGAGAATTTACAGTTAGACGGGGCAGGGGCTTTGATGAAGTTCTCATCGGGTCATCGGGAAGTTGACTCCCACTGAGGCCACATCTGCTCTGTTTTTTACGCAGGCAAAGCTCACATCCTGGAGGTGCTCAACGCTCTCTACCATGAACTGGCTGCTTGTGAGATTCTGTCCACTGGGGGACCTTTGGAGAGGACACCAAGTCAGCAGTCTCTCAACGCCCTCATCATCTCCTGCTAGACAAGACTGCCTCCTGGTGGGCGCAGAACATCTTCCTCAAGGACACTGAAAACAGAACAGTGGTCAAAAAACAAGCTCATTGATGTGTATATTGTATTATACTGTAGCTTATATACTCCTTATATCTCATATAAAGGGATGGTAGAATAGAATTATTGTAGCAAAGAGCTTCATTAGATATAAATGAAATTCTTGTTTATACATGTTTTTTTCCCCCCGAGAGCTTTTATTGCACATACCTTTTTCATGATCCAGTGGGGAATGTTTTTATTATTAATTGTTCTACAGCAGACTTATTAATGTGAAAATGTTGAAATAAGCTCAGATTTAAAGGCATGCAAAATGCTCTGGCAACAATATGGATTTAAAGGAAGCCACATATTAGTTCACAAGCCTCAAAATCAAATGAGTTGAATGGGAAATGTTTTTAAAAATGCAGACTACACGGCAACCCTGTGGCCAGTGTTTTAATTAAGGGGCTTTTATTTACATGTAATGTTGGGACCATGCATGGGACCATCACCCACCTTGTTTGTGTTTGACTTGAGGTGTCTCTGACAAATGCGTAACATGAACTGGACCAATAAAACATCATTGCAATTTTGTAAATACTGAATGTGAATTTCTTTTTGCTAACTATCTTAAGGGCATTCTACTTTTTTATCAAGATGATACACATCCCATAATCAATTAATGCTAAGCCAGTAAAGCTTTGATAGGCAGTATTTTTTGACATCAAAATTCCCACGCTAACATTTCATTCTATTGTAATTCAAGTGGTGGAAATCCTTTGTCACATCTGGTGACTTTTACATTGACTCTCTGAAGCACATGCTCGAGGGTCGTATTTACACATTCTTACATTTGTTGGCTTTTTTAGATTTCTTTGATGGCTTTAATGGTGCATTGTTTTAACTCAGATCGGGCCTTGTTATAAATCACAGCACAGAATCTGTAGCAATCATTTTCTCACTGCCTCAGACAGTGGACTTATCTCTATACTAGACCTGCCAGATCTCAGTGCTGCATCTGACTATTATAATTCCTTTTAATCAGGATATCCCAATAAATCTGCTAAAGTTCTGATAGGAACCAGCAAGAGGGATCTTTTTCCTTCCGTATTGTATTAGCTTCTCTTCACTGGCTTACTGTAAATTACAGAACAGAATCCTCCTCACAAGCTCCCTTGTATTTTAAAGACCTCATTGTGTCATACTATTCCAATAGAGCCCCTCACTTAAAACATTACTACAAGAAATACAAATAAAATTTAGCAATGTACGGAAATACAAAAATTCTGGCGAGAAGTGAAACAATTTATTCAAAATATTTTACAGATTCAAGTACCCACAGCTACTTCTATAGGTTTATATCCAGATAATTTAAAGATTAAAAAGAATCAACGAATATTTGTAGATTTAAGTATATTAATGGCAAAGAGAGTAATAGCCCTCACATGGAAAAACATCAGAAGACCAAGCGTGACCAAGTGGTTGTCTGAGCTATCTTCAACGCTCCCTTTAGAGAAAATTACCTATACAATAAAACACCAACAGCATCATTTTCAGCAGATATGGGATCCCTTCATTCACTATGTTTCAAGAACAGATCTGTCATGTGCGATGGAAGAACCCGGGGACATGTAAACAGTGGCCCTCTGCAGTAACCAATAATAATAACTCACTAACTTGATCCCCAACCAAGAATCGGAGTAATTTGGAGAGTGGGGGGGTGCAGGGATGACATGTTAGTTTAATACATGTAATTGTTTCCTTGTTATGTTATCTTTATGTTGTGAAAACAATAAAAACACTGTTGGCAAAAAAAATACTAATAAATTCCCACAAAGAACACAATTACAAATACAAGTAATGGTAATTTGACAGTCTCTATTTTCACATTTTGTGCACTGGGATACACTATATGACCTCAAGTGCATGCACAATGATCATTCTATCATGATCATGCTTGTATGATGTGCTTAAAACCATTCATTTATTTCTGATTTTACAGCTGCATGAATACAGCACGTTAATTTAGAAAATGTGGATAATTTGGATCTGATGGTGTTTTGTTCAGTCAGCAGAAATGTTCTTACTAGTGATTGCTTGCAATGCATTATCGTGCATTATTTAAGGTTAAATCAGACAAAACACAGACACAACAACTTTTAGTTATTTTAAAAGCTTGATTTTTAGCTGAAAGGTAACTATTGGGATGTATTTATGTAAAATCCAGTCTTTAATAAGCAGTTAATTGCAGCCATGATGACAGCTTGCATGCAATTTTTTAAATTTATTTTTTAAAAAATAATCAGCAAGTCTACTGTACATAAATAAGATAAGATAAGATAAAGTTCTTTATTTCTCCCCACTCCAGGGGAAATTTACATTGTTACAGCAGCTTTATTTACAATATATACAAGGGTGGCAAAATTTTTTAACAGAAAAAATAAAAATAAAGTTTACATGTAGTACGCCGGTCTGTGTATTTATCTGGCAATTGAAAAACAAAAAACGAGTGGTTATTTGATTTTCGTTTTAAAATACAAAAATTAAAATTGAAACACAAGGCGTTTTTCCTTTCATGATCAAAAAGGGATATACGAAATTTTAAAAATGCTTTGATTTTCATTTTATATTTAGAATAACAAAAAAAAATAAAATCAGTAAGAGACAGAAACGAAAAAGGTCCGTTTTTTCATTTTCTGAGACCGGAAGTGGTCATCAGCAAGTGTGGAGCCAAACGACAACAAGATTCTCAGAGGGCGGAGCCAGAGAGCAGTGATTGGTCAGACCATAGATAATATAGGAGACAGCACGCTAGCGTATCTAGTCTATGTATATCTATGGTCGGCACGTCTGGTAGCATCTCTGGCTGCTGTTGACCTTGTTTTTGGAGTAAAACACGGTAAGAAGATAAACACTTCTAACCAGAAGCGTCGTTTTGTTGTACGTTAAGTCAGCGACTTGTGAAGAGTTGTGTTTTGTCGTGTTTGAGCAGTTGGTCCGGACGCGTTAGCTAGCGGGCTAATTAACACAGGTGGCTAACTTACAGCTGAACACCTGTGTTAGTTGCTGCCACAGCTGTCCGTCCTTAGTAGAATGACCTTCTCAACCTGTATTTCTCTGCTGTGTATTTTAGCTTTTAAAAAGGTTATTTTACTTTAAGGTTAACTGAAACCCATTCAGCTGCACTGAAGTTTAACATTCAGCTGGTTTGAATTAAACTGCGCTTAACTTAACATTGTGCAACATTCCCTCTCTGAATCTCCATAATTTCATTAAATTCCTTCTCTCTTCCACTGCTCAAGTTCAATCCAGTATATAAAATGACATTAATGGTGAATAAACTAACAACCAGCCATTGTATTTATTTATTACTGCATGTATTTGTAGTAAAACATGAGTTGAAACATCCTACTTTTGGATCTAGAACTGCACAAGCCGTTCATTTTCAGTCACCTGATGAGTTAAACTCCCCTTTTTATGTGAAGTTGAAGCAGAAAGTCTGAGTTAACAAAGAAAGTTGTTTATAATTTGTGATACCTGTTATCTCTGACTGAGGCTTTAGTTTTGGTTGAGCTGATTTACACGTAGAAACTTTGTTCAGGAAAATTTCTCAGTAGCTCAGAGGACAGGCTGCTTTTTACACAACCTTGTAAGAGAATGTCTGTCAATGCTTTCAGCAGAATTTAGAAACACAACACTTCCTAAACAGATATTTTGAGGCTGTGAGGTTGAATGTTTGAGAGTATATCAGTGTGTTTCTTTGTGGTCTTTCTGTTTCTCGGTGGAAGCTGAATTAATGAGGATGATTCCTGCTCCTGTCATCTCTAAGCTCCTCACACATCTTTACCTGCACATGAGGAAAATCACTCCTGTAGAATGCAGGTATGTTTGTCATTATTATAAAAAGATGTTGCCTGGTGACCTGTCAGAAACCCATTATACAGAGTCAGCCAAAATAATGTTTACACACATCAGGAAAAGAAAAACTTGCATAAATATTTCAATGCCAAATTTATTCAGACATCACAAGATTAATAAAAGTTATCTTTGGCCTCTACAATTACAAGAGGTGCTCAAAGTGGTGGCCACTGGCTTCCAGACATTTCTGTTGTGTTGTAGACGTCACTTGTTAATGCTCCATTCATGAGGGTAGCGCCATCTGTTGGGAAAACATCGTACAACAGGACACAGAGTTGTCATGATTTGATCAAACTTAGAAAGAGGTATCTATATGTATAGAAGTACTTATACAAATGAAATATTTATAAAAGTTTTTCTTTTCCTGATGTGTCTACATTATTTTGGCTGACTCTGAACTTAATGAGAACAAAACTGTCATTTAATTGTTGCTTTGAAAGCTTCTTTAGTGAAAACCAGCTGGTGTTCTGCTTTGAAACAAACTGCTGTTGAGGTCTGTGTTTTTAGGTTTAACCCCACAGTTTCTGAATGAACTGATAGTTTGTTTTACCTGATCAATGTGGACGTTATAATTGATGGTAACATTTACTGATCATATAATCAGCATGACAATATAACAGTATAACATTCTGACCACCTGACTAATACTGTGTTGGTCCCTTTATGCTGCTAAAACTCCTCTGACCCAGTGGTTCATCAGAACCTCTGGGGATGTCCTGTGGATTCTGTGGATCCTGTGGGTTGCAGGGTGGGTCCTACCTAGACCAGGCTGATCCTGGACCATCCCACAGATGCTCAATCAGATCTGGATGTGGGGAGTGTGGAACCCAGGTGAACAGCTTAGCTCTGTCGTGTTACTCAGACCACTCCTGAGCAGTTTTAATTTGTCCTGCTGAGGGAGGCAGCTGGCATCAAGGACTACTGTTGCCATGGAGACTAGGGGGTTGTTTGTCCTGCAGTGTTTAGGTGGTGGTACATGTCAAACATCCAAATGAACGTCAAGGTTTCCCAGCAGAACGTTGCATTAGAACAAGATGATGGATGTTGTTCTCTTCAGCTGTCAGTGGTCAGAATGTTGTAGCTGATCGGTGGATCTGTCTGCCTTTACTCTGACATCCAGAGTTATACAAAAGTGTAGTATGTGTGCAGTGCAGAAGAGATTTACTTTATTGTATGCAATTTTTTTGTTTTGTTTTTTAAGGGAGAGCATTTTTTTTTTTTATCCCCCTGAGGAAGACCTAATCTTTCCCTTCAAAGGATAGTTAATTTTTACTACGGCTTCCATAGTTGTCCCATCACAGAAAATCATATCCATATACAGATTTTTATTAATTCCAGGGCTGGTTCAGTAAAGATTATAATAATAACTACATCAGATAATTCTTGGTCGCAGCTGGAATTTTGCAGCCTGAGAGATGGTTGAGAATGTTTGCAGTTCTTGTTTTAGCAAAATATGTTAAAATAGAAGATCTTTATTGTCATTGTACATGAAATTATCTGCAAACCAGCAAAGTGTATCAGTCTGAGGTATCTAAAAATAAATAAAGAAAAATGCTTCTAAAGCCAATAATAAAGAGAATATTTTGAGGGAATATTCTAAAAAGGAAAGAAAAGCTCCATTCTCACTCCTCTCAGGATAAACTGTCATTAAAATTGACTTTAAATTTAGCTTCAACACAAGATAAAAAACATTTACTTCCATTACTGATATTGTCAAGTTTTAATAAAGTTCATGCTACTTTTATAAAATGATGAAAGTGAATAAATAGTATTTCTGTGATCTGTGTTTGATTTCTGTCTTTTCTCCTGTCATCCAGATGTTCAGAGGGAGATGATGCCACATCTGGTCCAGCTGATGGAAGGTCTTGAAGTTCTCTGACTGGCCTCGACTGAAGATGGTCGTCTCACTGGATTTAAGGTTCAGATGCTCAGTAACAAACTCCACCAATGTGCCAACAGGGAAGCTTTAGGTTTATTAAATGTTGCTATGAAGGTTTCGCTGTTTTTCTCTGTGAATGCAATGTGCTCCAACTGAAACTTGAATTAGAACTTAGAAGTAAATCCTTCCATCTGAAAGGATTTAGTTGCATTAATAACCTCATAACATTCTAATTTTTATTTCAGTCTTGGTTGGAAATAGAATCTCTGTATTGATTCAGGTAAAAACTGAACTTCACAGCATGTTGGAGCAAAACAACCAGATGAAAACTGTGATGGTGTTGGATTGTCAGACCGTAATGTTGCAGCTCAAAGCAGCTTTTCTATCTCAGTTCATTCTGACATTCAGCTATGAATCAACACAGCAGATGGTGATCCATGCTGTGGAAGTCTCACATCTCCTGATTTAATGGAGCTGCTTTGCACTTTTTACACTGTTTATTCACCAACACTTTATTTAATAAAAGTCCCATCTAGTTTTTATGAGGAATGTGATGTTTTAATTTCTCTGTGAATAACTGCAGTCTAATGCAACAGCTGGAATTGTAACATCTGTCCTGATATTGATCATGGAGTATTGATCAGAATACTTATGGTTCACTGTCATCCCTGAAGTTTTACATTAAAATCTTTACTTGTGTTGTGAACTTTGGTAAGAAGCAGAAACGTTAGCGTTGCCATGGATACATGAGTGTTAAATTCTGTCCATGTTTCCATTTTGGGAAATTCAGTCCAGTTCCAGAAAGTGGAGGAATTTAGTCTCACAATCACAGACAACAAATATTATCTGAAAGTTGGGTTGTTGTTGTTGATCAGCACAATACAAAAAGATTAATGTTAGAAATATTCCAGTTAAGACTCTAGAATATCATGATTTATGTAAATTTCCCTCAATAATATGAATGTTCAGGTTAAGATTGTACAGTGATATTTATTATGTAAGTTTAGCTGATGAAAGTTTATGACTCTGCACTACAATATTATTTAAATTGACATCATTATTATAATATTTAGGGTCAGACCCTACAGTATTGAGATTAAGAAATCAAATATTCTATAAAATGTAAATACACTGAACTCATTTGGATATATTTAAGTGAGACACTACAATATTATTTGACACAAATCTATCTAAATCAAATTTTTAATAATTTTCAGGCCAAAGATTTACTGGACTGATTTAAATATTAAAATCACTCCTTTCTAATCCTCTGCTGTACGTTCAAACCTGAGGCCTTAATTAGAAACACACAAGTATCTGTTTGAAGGAACTTCTGCAGAGTCCTGGTTCCAGAACATGATGATAGAATTATAGACAAACTTTAACAAAAGCTGCCTGAGAGTTTACAGGTTTTTATGTTAAATTTCTTCAATAATTTAATGAGTTATCAGCAATAATCAAGTGTTCATTTGATGAACTTCATTTCCTAAAACATCCAGAATTGAAGCTCATATCTTTGGCAGCTGTAAAGTTTCTGCTCCTTCAAAGTTCACAACACAATGAATGAATTCCTAAAACACTCTGAATGCTGGAGAGCGTTTGTGATGCTGAAGCAGTGATCAGTTTTTCTGTTTCTTCTCTGGAGATGCACAATGAGGGACGTCTGCAGCGACTGAGAAAGAGTCTCACCACATCCTGACATGAGGAAAAAGACTTTATTGAAGACTGCAATGAGAAAAACTATCAGACAGCAGACGGCTGCATTCAAGGTGAGCTCTGAACATTTGATCTGGAACAGGAATTCAATAACGGCAGCATGAGCTTCATTTCAGTCTGTAGCTGCTGAATTCATGGAAGAATCATCTGGCACTAGAGAAGAAGACCATCAAACATCCACGTCAGCTGATGGAGGTCCGAGAGTCTCACCAAACAAACAACCTACAGAGTGAAGACCTCGAATCTGATTGGACGGCCTCCTATTCAGCCACGTGTGAACAAATGCCTCTAAGTTGATTTGTTTTCTAAAATAAATCTAGTTTGAGTCCTAATCTATGCCTGTGTGTTTGCTTCTTTACACCGCTGTTAACAGTTTAGGCTGTTAGATTGTTCCAGATAAGACAAGTACAAGATACTTCAGAGCCGTTCTACCACGAGCCTGACAGGAAGAACTCCAACAGCTACTGAATGTTCCTGTGGTCCCCTCAAGGCTACAGGAGGAGTCCTACGAGGACGAGCCGGTCCACCTGATGGAGGCCAGTCGCTGCGGTTCAAAGCCAACACTGACTACGTGGACTTCTACTGGACCACATGGAGGTCTTCAAACCGGACCAACAAGTTCAGCGACTCCCCGACTAGTGGGTCTGAGGATGCCGCCGAGCCTCGGTCCAGCCGGCCTCCTGTCTGTGGGTGTTTGAGTGCTGAGAGGTTTGTGGATGCATGTGAACGTGTCTGTGTTGAAACAGCAGCTTTGGACTCAGTAACGCCGGGAAAAACCAAGAGCTCCTTTATTTGTGACTTCCACTAAAAAAACTGAAGAAAATAAGTTTGCCAGGGTTCTGACTGATAACAGATTATTAAATAATGAAAATAATCCTTTAAATAATCCTTTTAGGTCTACATTTCCTTTACACTGACTTCTTGGTATATGTACAAGTATTTTGGGTGGAATATACCATTAAGCCCAATGTTCAAGGGTTTTTCTGGGAATATACCATTAAACCAACATTTTGGGTAAATGTTCCAGGATGTTGTGTAGAATATACCATCACATCAACCTTTTAGGTCTACATTGGAAGATTTTAGAGTAGAATATTACTCCAAACCATCCTTTAGGTCTACATTTAAGGTGGAATACTCCTTTACACCAAGATTTTTTGGTCTAGGATTTTGGATGGAATACTCGGTGAAACCAACCTTTTAGGTCAACATTCAAAGATTTAAGGTGGAATATTCCTTTAAACCAACCTAAATTTCATGTTTTGATCATTATCAAGTGAGAAACCTCAATCCAGACTCCTCATAATGACGTTTGAGATTTATGCTGCTGTTATTTGTTTAGTCCAGACTAAATGACAGAAATCCACAACTGTAATTTTATTTCAGGACTCGGTTATTAAATGTCAAAACAATCCATGTGACTCTAAAAACTCAACAGCTTTACAAACTCTAAGATTAAACTCTCCACAAGGATCCAAAATAAGTTGGACTTCTACATGAGAGCTTTAATTATTCTTCATCTACTTCCTGAAAAGTTTGGTCAATAAAAAAGACAAAAACTAATATTTTCAGCTGAACTAAAGACAGACTTTGTGATTTTTCTGCTCACATGTTGTGTTGTTGTAAACTTACTCTTTCAAATAAATAGCCGCCTAACCCCCTGGAAACCAGCGTTTGTCCTGTTTTTGTGTTGCTCCTCGGCGACCCTAGACAGCCGGGTCGTAATGTTTTTTGAGCAACACACCATACTATGACGTTTTTACAATGATGGTTCTACTATGGAACCAGTTTGACATGTTCAGGTGTTCTTTGTGTGAAAACTCAGAGATTTCAGGTATCAGAAGGTGGTTTTCAACTTTCTTTGTTAACTTTCTGCTTCAACTTTAAATTTCCTTCACTAACCCAGCCCTCTGGACTTCCAGTAAGCTGTGTTCCTATTGGCTGTCCAGGTGGCTGCTTGGTGTTATCAGGAACACCTGAGCAGCTCAGTGTCTTCCTGCTTTATTTAGCTGCAGACAAACATTTCCTCTGCTTCTCTTCACCACTGAACTGGGTTTGGCTCCATTGCTTTAGTTTGTTCTTTAGGCGTTGGCTTGCAGCTTCCAGCAGTAAAATCGTCTTTAATGTGTTTCTTGGTGTGTTTTAGGGCTTTGTACTGGATAGTTGTCTTGGTAAATGTGGTTCTTTAGCCACAGTTAGCACATGGTGCTAATGTGTGCAGTGATTAGTGGATTTGGTGCAGCTGAGTTGTGTCTTTATCTTGGCTGTAGTGAGTCTTTAGAGGTTTTTGGTCAGACACATTCTGTATTCTTGTTTGAGAACCACGTTGGTTGTCCAGAAGGTAAGAGTTCCTGTCCTGATTCTCTGTTCTCAGAGGTTCTCTGGTAGGCTGCAGGAGACTTTAGCGTTTGGGTTGTGCTAGTTTGGTTTTTGTATGGTTTCATTTGGACGACTATCTTGAGGCCCCTCCATGTGGTTTAGTGAGGTTTTCTGGAACAGTTCTACAAAGCAACCTGCAGCAGAAGAGACTTTGAGAGTTTTTAGGAAGTTCTGGAGACCAGACTTTAGAGCAGCAGAAACATTTGTCAGCAGTTTGAGCAGGAGAAGGTGAGCTTCAGAGTAGAAATGAGACGGAAACCTTCTTGACCCGTGTGGTGAGGTCCTGTACCAAGAGTTTGAGCAGGTTGTGAAGAGTCTGTAGTTCTTTGGTCTGAAAGCACAAGAAGAGTCGACTCATTAAAGGAGAAAACAGGAGATATTGTTGGTTCTTCTGTCACTCTGCAGTTTCCTTAGACTGAATATCAAGTTTATATTTTAAATGATTTCCCATGTGAGCCCAAGAAGACTTCAATAAACTCCCTCCATCCCCTGGACACAACAGATTTTATCATGTTAAATCTTTTTTTTAAAAATATGTTTCTGAGTTTTAATCATAGTTTTACCATAGTTTTTTCTCTTTGCTTGTTTAGTTTTGTCATCTGTGTGAAAGGAGCTAAACAAATAAAGCTGAATTGATAAACTGAATAATTGACTAACTCATGATTGTGACAACAGAAGTATTTTCATTGTGATTTAAGGGTTTGTTTCATTTTTAAGGTTGGGATTAAAATCTTGACAGAGAAAAAAAAATTTAAGAAATAAACTATGTTAAAAAAGCAATTAAATCAAAGGAACAAAACATTTAATACAATAAAACTTTTTAAAAGAAAATTAAATATCAAATACAATTAAATGATATTAAACAGACAAAATATTTAATTAGATAATTAAAATGAAGATACAAAACATGAAATTATGAAATTAAACAAAATTTATTAAACAAAATATTAAACATTAAAGATCAAATATTTTAGATAATTAAACATTTAAAAAATACAATTAAACAAGAAGAATATTAAACATTTAAAAAAAATAGAAAACATGTTATTAGATTATTAAACCTTTAAAAAGACAAAACATTTAATTAAAAAAATAAATGTTTAATTAGAAAATTAAATCATAAAGACAATAAAACTTTAAATAGGAATTAAACAGAAAATACAATAAAGCATTTAAAAAGAAAATTAAACATTAAAAGGTGGTAAAACATTTAAAAAGAAAAACCTTAAAGATTTAATCGAAAAATTAAACATTGGCAAAGAAAAGGAAATTTTTCAAACAAGCCGATAAAACATTTGAAAAAACAAACATTAAAAAGACAAAACATTTGGAAATCAAATCAGACATTAGAAAAGAATAAAAGATGAGAAAAGAGCAAAACTAAACATTTAAGAAGAATCAAACTAAAGACAAAACATTTGAAAAGACACCAGTTAGACTTTAGAAGATCAAATTAAACAGAAGAGACAATAAAACGATCAAAAAGAGCAAAAACAGATAAAGGTCTTAAAGTGTTTTCTAGTCTGAAATGAAAACATCAAGTTGTTTCTTCAAACATTTCCTCTATGTTCTTGCTTTGATTGTGGACAGATTTACTAAGAACTCATTTCAGAAAACTGCTTTCCAGATAAAGTCTACTAGTAGTTGAAGGCATTGATCAAACTAATGTTACCTTCTGATCTCCACAAACTTTACTGTTCAGTGAAGAGAATCAAAGTTTGTTGAGGATTTCTAAAAAACCCACAGGTGAAGGTCTGAGAAGAACTCAGATGGATGGTCTAAATGTGAAATCAAGACTCATGGTCACAAGTTTTAAGGCTTCTGTTAACCAGAAAGTTCAAACTAACAGAGAAGTACTGAGAAACTTTTAAGATTTCAGTCCTCAGACTGTCTGAAGGTTCAAACTAACAGAGAACTACTCAAGAACTTTTAGGTTTTCAGTCCTCAGACTGTCTGAAGGTTCAAACTAACAGAGAACTACTCAGGAACTTAGAAGATATCAGTCCTTGGACTGTCTGAAAGTTCAATCTAACAGAGAACTACTGTGGGACTTAGAAAATTTCAGCCCTCAGACTGTGTGAAAGCTCAGGTCCTGAGGACTCGGGAGGTGTGGAGGCTTTGGAAAGTCTTGGAACTGAGGGTTCCACCCTCCAGCACAAAGGCTGAAGTCCAACCTCCTGAGAAAAACGGTCGAGACGAGACTCGAGTTAAAAAAAAACTCGAAAATGACAAAAAATAGATGATAAATGCGCAAAAAAAAGAAGAATTAGTATCTGAGCGAGTAGCTCAGGAGGATAAGAAGAGGACTACCAACTGGAAGGTCGCAGGTTCAAGACCCGCCACTGGCCTTTTCTTTCTTTGTCTTTGTCAGGATTTTGATAAAATTAAGAAGGTCTGGTCTTGAACCAGCGACCTGCAGCTCCATAGGCAAATCCTTAACTCACTGAGCTACAGATCAGATAAAAAGAAATAATTCGTCGTCCCTTTGACATCGTAGTTCCTGAAGTGACCACATGGGTGGAGCCAAGGCGGAGTCTGGGTGGAGTCAGGGCGGAGAGTAGGCGGGGAGGTGGGTGGCGGCCTCCCCCCTCTACTCCCCCACCTCCCCCCACCGCCCACCACACCTTCCCCCGCCCGACGAGTTCTTCGAGTCTCCACGAGTTCTTCGAGTCTCGACAGGTTTTCCCGAGTTTCTGGAGTTTCCACCAGGTCGGAGGCAGAACAAGTTGTCATGAAGAGGTGTTGAAGTCGGTCAGGATGGACTGACTTTTTACAGCGACTAGAAGGAAGACCTAGAAGAGCAGGTCTTTAACCACCATCCATAAAATCCATGGAGTCGCTCCAGAGAAATGAAGGGAGGTCAACTTTTATCAACCTCCATCCAGATGTTCAACTTGATATCTTTACTTTGAGATTTTTAGCACCACAAACCTTTAGTATCACACTTTATTATCATTTATTAGGACTTTAATGGAATCCACCAGCAGATTTACTTTTTGTTGACAAACTTTATTCTTGTCGTCGTGGGACTGCAGTATTTAAAACTCTTCCTTCTATTTGACCTCATGTTTATTAGTTTTAGTGGAGAAAGTTGCTTTAGTTGTCCATTAGTCTCTTAAAAACCAAATAATAAATTGGATTAGTCAAGAGGATTAAATTTCTTAATTTGTCATATTTTAAATATATGACAAAAAAATAAAAATAAAGCGTCTTGAGACAATTTGACCTGTAATTGGCGTTATATAAATAAAATTGAATTAAAATTGTATGTATCTTGTAATGTTGGAGTAATTCAGCCATATATGTTGGAAAACACATTTTCTTTGTCCATTAATCTGTTGTTTTCTCCAGTAATTCATTTATTGTTTTGGTTTATAAAATGTCAAACCCAAATATATTCAGTTTACTGTCATAAAAACCAAAAAGATTTACATTCATGATGCAGGAATCAGGCAGTTTTTCACTTTTTATCTTAGTTTAGTCAGAAAGATAGTTGATAATGTGTGAATTGTTGCAGCTTGTGAGCCGTAAAGGTTTTAATCTTTGGGGCCGAGTGTCAAAAAACATTTAGAAACCAACATCAACAAAACACTCAACAAAGATTTGAACATCATTTGCATGACAATGTCTAATTAAAGGACATTTATTTCCAACGTAAATGTGTGATATTCATCCTCTGGAGCTTTCTCTTCACATCGTCTTCCACCTGGACTGGTTTGGTCGGGAGCATGTGCAACAAACATTTGAAAAACTGCACTTTAACATCAATGAATGACACTGAAGTTTAATCTCTACATAAATGAGACTGAGTCTGGATGTGCTGCTCTGTCATTAACTCCTAAGTTTAGGGAAAGTTCAAACAAAAGAGGACAGTTCAGATAAGACTTGAGAATGAGCTTATTTTGAACAAACATCTCAGACTTTCTGAGCTTCAGCACCTACAGCAAGATATTTTAACAACAAGCAACTCAAGAGATCCAGAAGTTGGAGAGAGTTAGCTTTAGCTGAGCCAAAGAACATGTGGGACGCTAACCTAGCAAACATTTCAGACTTTTCTCTGTGAATTCTGAGAAATAATTTCCTATTTAATGACAGAGCTACACATCTTAACTCAGTCTCATTAAAACAGACTCTAATTCAGTGTCATCCATCCATATTAAAGTGCAGTTACCCAAAATGTTTGTTGCATGAGCTCCAACAAAACCTGTCCAGGTAGAAGGCCACTTTGACAAACAGGAAGTGGAAGATTCCAAGCAGATTTATAGAAGGGGGAACCGGACTGTACTAAGTGTGGTCGAGTATAGAGGGGTGTTTTGTGGGTTTTTAAGGCTGATAATGATTATTAGTGAGACATTTGGAGTAGATATTCATTTGCAGTAAATGAAAGTATTTAAAATCTTGGAGTTAAACTTAGAAGAACACAAACTCTAACAGAAAACTTTGTTGATACGTTTTTGTTTTGTTTACAGATGTTAAAGGAGTTTTATTTGTGACGTATAAACAATCAAATCACTCCAGAAGACAGAGCGACCACAGGTAGATAAAGGTTCAGAGCCAAAGTAGCGCCATTTTTAAATTGATTTATTACCGTAAATCAGTAAAAAATAAAATACTGATAATCAGTAAATCAGTCAGCCCACAATTACTACAATTCTACAATGTATGTCTCTTTCCTTTGACTTGTTATTTGTACAATATACGATGTATATGATGGTGTTTTTTCATACCAAAGGCTATACTATGATGTTTTCTAAGAGACATACGATGCTACTCTGTTGTTCTGGCCCTGGGCCACTGCACTCCTCCTCTGTTGTTTTCTGGATTGTACTCAGCTGCATGCCTTCGTCCACCCGGCCTCCGTTGACTCGTCCCGCCTGCCGTCTCTGGAGCTGAAGCTGGATTGGAACAGACCAAAGTACAGTCCAATCACGATGCCAGCTGCCTCTCAAAAGGCTCCTTCATCTGGCAGGTGGCGGCACTTCTTCTGAGGGGAAGCTGAGCTGGCCCGGCAGAACTTTGGAGATGTGTTCCAGTGGTTGGTGGATGTGTGGGGAGATAGAGAGGGACCTTTGAATTGTTCAGAAAGGAAAACAGGGAACCCATTGGTAGTTTTAGTTTAGGCTGCTACTGCGGTGTGTTTTTGGGTTTTAAGAGGTGAACAGGAAGAGTTTTTTTTGTATTGATTATCTTTTACTTTGTTCCTGGTTGGAATGCCCATCAATGTCAACATGAAGTTCACTTTTAGTTCTGTTTATTTTTATTTTACTAACACCCATTTGCTTTTAACCCCCTCACATGTTGTGTTGTTGTAAACTTACTCTTTCAAATAAATACTCTTCTAACCCTCTGGAAACCAGCGTTTGGACTGTTTTTGTGTTGCTCCTGACCTACTTCAGACAGCCAGGACAAAACAATGTTTTGTGGACTAAAGGCTATATTCTGACATTTTTAGAGCGACATGCTATACTATGACTTTTTTGAGCGAAATGCTATACTATGACTTTTTTGAGCCACATGCTATACTATGACGTTTTTTTGGACCAAAGGCTTTACTATGACGTTTTTTTGGGCGACATGCTATACTATGATGTTTTTTGGATGACATGCTATACTATGATGTTTTTTGGATGACATGCTATACTATGATGTTTTTTGGACGACATGCTATGCTGTGACATTTTTTGGACCAAAGGCTATACAATGACATTTTTAGAGTGACATGCTACACTATGACGTTTTTTGAGCCACATGCTATACTATGACGTTTTTTGGGCGACATGCTATGACTTTTTTGAGCCACATGCTATACTATGATGTTTTTAGAGCGACATGCTATACTATGACGTTTTTAGAGCGACATGCTATACTATGACGTTTTTAGAGCGACATGCTATACTATGACGTTTTTAGAGCAACATGCTATACTATGACGTTTTTTGAGCGACATGCTATACTATGACGTTTTTAGACCAACTATACAATGACATTTTTAGAGCGACATGCTATACTATGACGTTTTTAGCGCAACATGCTATACTATGACGTTTTTAGCGCAACATGCTATACTATGACGTTTTTTGAGCAACATGCTATACTATGACGTTTTTTGGATGACATGCTATACTATGATGTTTTGTGGACGACATGCTATGCTGTGACATTTTTTGGACCAAAGGCTATACAATGACATTTTTAGAGTGACATGCTACACTATGACGTTTTTTGAGCCACATGCTATACTATGACGTTTTTTGGGCGACATGCTATACTATGACTTTTTTGAGCCACATGCTATACTATGACATTTTTTTACACAGCACTTATGCAAAAAAAGATTACCTTCAAATGCTCCACTGTCTTTAAAGACAGCTTTTCCACTAGATGGAAGAATTCTCGTCTGGGGCCTCCAAGGTCTTCTGCATCCTCATTGGTGTCTTCATCGCTGGCAAAAGTGACATACAGCATGTCTGTGCTGTCAGCGAATCTATGCCTGCTAAACTGTCGAGGCAGTCGTCCACACATTCCCTCGGCTCATGTAGATTGGTCTGTAGGCTGTTGTGACCACCCTCTCACTATGTGCCCATACTATTCCTATGATTCTTCTTTGGTCAAAGTTCTCGCAGACCTTCAAAACAAAAATACTAAATATACATTTTGACAAACCTGATGCTGCTTTTAAAACATTCAACACATCTGAATTATATGCTATATGCCTATATGCTGAAATTCAGTGATGTGGAGGCTTTTGTATCACACAGAATGTAAATATATGCCATCCAAGGAAAAAAAAATCCACATCACTGTTTACATAAACCTACTTTGACCAATGTTGAACTTCAAAATTAATTAAAAAAAATTAATTCTATCAAGTGCGTCTTTAATCATCCTAGGCTTAACTCAATTTGCCAACAGGTATCCTGATTTGCACAAAACATATCAACCTGTTCTCATTTCCAGTGTGTCCTACATTACGTTATTTGGCCACATATGACAGCTTTACTTACCAATCTTAGTGACGTGGTGGTCGCGGCAAAACTTGAAGTACGTGAGGGCCCGGCCAGAGGTATCTGTGGTGTGGAAACCTGAAACAAAGGGCCATATTTTAAATGTCAGATGTGGTGGAAAAGCCCCTGTCCCTAACACAGGGTAGGTAGACTGGTTAAAGACTGGGCAAAAGTAATTATCCAATTTTAAGTAGTTAATTACTTACGAACCGATAAAACACTGTTTCGGTTAATATCTCTTTCTACATTGTGTCTCAAGTCACTACACTTAAATCACTTCAAATAACTACACTAAATGTTGGCTTATCAATAAATGAATCAATTTCAAGATGACTTACAAGTGGATCAGGGTTGATTTATTTACAGATGAAATAAAGATCTCTCATTAATCACTAAAGGTTTGCGTGTATAAAAACATACATATTACAACATATTAAATATATTTAATACCAACATATTTAAGATCTAACTATATGTAGCTTAACTCCTAGACTTGCGGCCTAAAGTGGAGGAATTTTAGACTTGTAAAGACCAGGTAAACCTTAGCTGGCAATCAAGCTAACGTTAGCTACTTGTAAATTACATTTTAACATATTAATCACAAGCCCAGCATGGTCACTGTTGCTACTGGTACCCACTAAGCAGTGATTAAATGAGCTTACGTTTTTCAAACACAGCAATAGGAAATCTTTAATGTGAATCACATAACCTTTGCTAGCATCACACTGACGAAAGGTAACGTTAGCCTGTCGGTCTGGCTAATTAAGTTAACAGCAACTCTGTCCAAAATGAGTTAATGAGTTGAAATTCAACCGCTTCACTTACCGTTTGTGGTGTGGACTAAAGTGCAGCCCGTACACCGGCCATAACCGCCCTCTCGTGTTGGTCTGATGGAGCGAGCCCGCCATGTCTGCTTCTTCCCCTCGCATCACCCACTGAGCCGCAGTCGGAGGTATGGGCGGGGCTTCGTGAGCTGAGGCTACGGCAAGGGGCGTGGAAGACTGGCGTTAACCTGCCTAATTTGCATAATTTCTAAACATTTAGCTTTACACTTGGCAAACGATTTAAGATTTAACATTTAGATTTAGCATTTAGATTTATTGAAACATGATATATATATATATATAAATATATATATATATATATATATATATATATAATATTATATATATATATAATTTATTTATTTATTTATTTATTTATTTATTTATTTTTTTACCTTTGGGGTTTCCTTAAATGACAACAAACCAGCCTCACCTGACTGTAAAAAGGTGATTTCTGCTCTCAGTGTTAACAATAAAAACAAACCAGCTGCGGTCTCACTCATTTAGGTTAGTATTTAGATTTAATATTTATGATTTAGCATTTAGATTTATTGAAACATGATATATATATATATATATAAATATATATATATATATATATATATTATATATTATATATATATATATATATATATAATATTTATTTATTTATTTATTTATTTATTTATTTATTTTTTACCTTTGGGGTTTCCTTAAATGACAACAAACCAGCCTCACCTGACTGTAAAAATGATTTCTGCTCTCAGTGTTAACAATAAAAACAAACCAGCTGCGGTCTCACTCATTTAGGTTTAGATTTAATATTTAGATTTAGCATTTAGATTTATTGAAACATGATATATATATATATATATATATATATAAATATATATATAATATATATATATATATATATATATATATATATATATATATATATATAAATATATATTATTAATTTTTTTACCTTTGGGGTTCCCTTAAATGACAACAAACCAGCCTCACCTGACTGTAAAATGCTGATTTCTGCTCTCTGTGTTAACAATAAAAACAAACCAGCCTTGTAGGTACTTTCTGTCAGCTTGCTCACATCATCCCGACCCCAAGACATGACTGCAGGTTGTTCATTCAGACCAGAAATAGAAAAAAAAGCTTCAACAATTCAAAAAAAAAAAACAAAACAAAACAAAACAAAAAGAGAAATAAAAAATCTGGTGTGTGGTGTTAATCCAGATGCTCCCTCAGTCCTGGTAGTAAATCCCAGAGCTGCTGCTGCTCTCAGACTCCGCTCATGTGGCCACAGAGACGCTCAGCAGCACGGAGGACGGGACACCAGGAATGTATTAATGATAAACAGGAGGGAATGTTAGAAGGTTTTTTATATTATCATTAATGATAATATAAAAAATCTTGTAACAGTAGGTTTAGTGAAAAGTCTGAGTTTGTTAACCCTGAAATGAGGGAAACTCAGGGTTTTCTGTTTCGCAAGGGGAAGTAGCTCAAACTAGAGACAGAGGGGTAACTCTAACCTGTTTCAGAAAGAGAGGTAAGTAAAGCTTTTGGTTAGTTACTGTAGTAACGGAGTCTATGAATGTAACCTGGTCGGGACCAGGTTTATCTCAGTAAACCTTGAGTTCCTCTCCGTCTCTGGCCTTTGTCAGCCACGTGTTATTTGATTTTGTTATTCATTCAGTCAGCAGGTGAGTTTTTGTGAAGCCTAGTTCTGCTGTGTGTCAAAATGTCATGTCCTTTGATTAATGGTGCAGTGGATGAAGGAGCAGCATTACTGTGCAGAGAATTAAATATTTTTTGGGAGATTGTTATCAGACTGTGCATAGAGGTTGTTGCATTTCTGGATAGTTGTCTTTTAGAGTGGTACTGTTTACATCACAGTTCATAATCTACATCCACAACCTAATCTGTCCTTACATTTGTGACATTACCAAGTGCAGTTATGGTGTGACATCCCAGCAGATATTGTGTGTTGCACTGTGGTTCTTTGCAAATGGAAGTGTTTCCATATAATGTGTGAGGTGCAGAGCACTTCAGTAAGGCAACTGTGTGTAGGAGAGGCAGGAAAGTGTGCTTGGCCTTGAAAGGGTTTTTACTCATCTTTGTGGTTTTCCCTGGACATAAACCTGTCAGAGCCATGAAGGAGGAGTTTCACAGGATTGCAGATCAATGATGTAGAGATGTGTTAAATTAATGTTACATTATGTTCTGTTAATGACATCATGTTGCAATGTCAGATTGGGCTTAGTAATTTTAATGTCTTTTAGGATTTCTCAGTGTGATTGGCTGCATAGATGGCACACACATCACCATCACAGTTGCCTGACATACTGAAGCTGATTATGTGAGTAGGAAGTGCATTGACAGCATAAATGTGCAGGTGGGCTGCAGGTAGATTGAGTACAATTTCAAAATGTTAAAGGCTGCATTATAGTTTCAACATGTGTTATTTTCTATGTTCTGCAGTTAAGATCATATGTGGTGCTGCGTATATTATTTCTAGTGTGGAGGTCAAGTGGTGTGGTTTTGTTCATGGCTTGAGGATTTGTGATGGGTTTAACTTGAGCAATAGACTGCATGTGCTAAGTTGCCTAAAGATTTTAACAATATGATTGACTTGTCTATGTTCTTCAATATACTGTAATGTATCCAGTGTACATTACAGGAGAGTTTGATGGTCTTTTGGTGGGTGATAGAGGTTACCATGTCAAACCAGAGTGATGATCTTCTAAGTTGACCCCCAACAGAAGTTCAAGCAGGCTCGTTGTAGGACAAGAGCACAGGTGTAGATGATCCTAGGTTTGGTGAAAGCTCATTTATAGTGTCTATGTCACCTCAGGGTCATTCTTGAGAGGGCCTGTGATATTCTTGTGGCCCGTGTTGTTTTTTCCTTGTATTGCTGCAAGTAGAGGAGAGCAACACTTTGCCGTTTAATTTGAAGATGTAGGTGATGAACTTTTTCTTTATTTCATACACATGAAAGAGCTAGTTTTAGTTTGTTTTTCCAATAGTTTACATAATTCAACTGTGAACATGCAGTCATGTCTGAGTTGTTTGCAGGTTTTACATTTGTAGATGTGGCCTTGTAATGTGATTATTCCAGGCTAGCTGTAAATTTCTGTATATATTGTTTTATTTAATTTTGCTCTTTCATTTTTCTTCCTGTTCCTCTTTCTATAGTTTCTGTATTTTTTATTACCCTCTTCCATATTCCTAGTGTGACACTAACAGCCGAAACCAAATTCCTTGCATGCTGTGTACTTACTAAAGCCGATTCTGATCACTTTTCTGTCTTTGGTCTAGGCAAGAGGAAAAGGTGCAACAGAAAATTGGAACTTCCAAGCGTACTTGTGGAGATGCAGGCGAGAAGGAGCGGAACCGTGCCCAGCATGATGAGAACATCTGGTTGCTCTCAGCGAGGCAAGAGAGAATGAAGCGGCCTTGCAGCGGAGGAGATGGCCCAGAATGCTGCCTTCAACCAGTCGTTCCTGGCTGTGCTGGGGCAGCTGGTGCAGGCAGTGCTGGGTGTACTGGGGCAGCTGTGTGCAGGGCAGGAGCAGCCCAGTGAGTCCACCTCCCAGAGACTTGAGATTTAGTTTATATAGTTTTACTTTTAGTCCTCCACTGTAGGAGAGGCCCACCACAGTTGTACTTTGCACATTGTAAATAGTTCTGATTTGCTGCTGACTAATAAACTATTTTTGACTTATGTGATTGCATCATAACTTTTCATTTTGTCTGTTAAGACACTGGTAGGAAAAGAGTCAACAGTCTGAACCAAACAGTTCTGTATTCCCTAATGTGGCAAAATTCGAGGAATGTTTGTAGCCAATTAGACCAATTATGGTCCCGACAACGCCACCTGGGACTTGCACCCAGGAAATCCTAGCTCAGGTGTGTTTCACTGTCCCTAAACCAATTAAGGCTCAACAAGTTCCATTAACAAGGGGGGCGAGACGTGTTCAAATTTAACAATGTTTATTAACAATTTGTGAGGAAGGAAATAATGTCACAACACCAGTTAACATATACTAACTAAAAGAAAGAATGGGCAACAAGGAAAAAAAAAAAAAAAAAAACCCAGGCTGGGGTTTACCCTGCGGCAGGACAACCACAAAGGGGAGAGGAATCCTCAAATGAATCACCCGTGACACTGCAAATAATACACACACAAAACCAAAAGAAAGGGGGGACCGTGAAGAAGACACCACCAGCAGGAAATAACTGCCACAGTAAGCCACAGCACCTGTACACAGAAGACAGAGACAAAGATTAATAAAACATGCCCAAACTAACCATAACTGGTGTGGACAAAAGAAAACAAAACCAAAGAACAATAAATGATGAATTAAATCAATACATGAGGCTAAATAAACTCACAAAGAAAATAACAAAAACACAATTAAACTAATGCAACAAAGCAAACCAAGACACCAAAAGGAAATACCTGAATTAATTTCCAAATAACAAAGAAAACAAAACACCATCAACTGAAGTAGCCCTTGCAGCTGTACAAGTTCTGACACAGCAGCAACACAACCAGCCTCTGCACGGAGTGGACGCAGACGGCACTCAGCCCTGCTGGGCTGAGAAGTCCGCTCCAAGCCGCCGCAAACAACTGAATGAAAAAAACATAAACAGTTCACCAAACAAATATTAAAGAGAACCAAAACAGCAGCTCAGCTTGAAGTGATGGTGGCAGTCCGATTATGCCGGGCTGTTAACTGGAAAGAAAAATAACACTGAGTTAAAAAACTCATTACATAAAATCAGAATAGCGGGGGTGGGAAACCAACCCGTCACGTACCTGGCAACTGGAGGGTGTGAGCCACAAGAATACGGCTCACACACACCCACACACACCCAGAGCGAGCCTGTGATCCTATGCCCAGCAGGGCTCCAGCAGATCCCCGCTTCACCCCGGGGAATTCACCCCAGCACTCAGCCACGCTGGAAGGAGTGGAAATATGGTGATCAGCAGATGTAATCACACGCCAAAAATAAAAGAAGGCGGCAGAACACTTACGTATTCAGACAGCATGCCTTGACGGCAATCACAACAGCTGGATACACCAGAGAACGTGCGTCCACCAACGCCGTCATGCCAAACCACAGCCACCACGGAAGCAAGCAGGGAGCGGAGGACAGGAAGCTCCACCGCTGCACACCTGAATATAAAGGGCGCATGGTACCGCCCAGCGATTACGGTACTCGCACCGCTGGCACGGCGCCCAACAGCGGCCAGGAGGGAGACGACCTCCTGTCACACTAATAATGCATTTATGTTTAATGGGATTTAACATGTTTTAACACAAACTCCTTTATGGTTCATAATTCCGTTTGACTGAATTACACCAAAGCAATACTGATTTATCAAACTGGAATATTCTTAAAACAGCTGTTTTAATGTTTTGGTG